>NW_015150726.1:75926-92938 GCF_000732505.1 Cyprinodon variegatus | reverse complement strand
ATATATATATATATATATATGTGTATGTATATATGTATGTTTATGTATACATATATATGCATCTAGTTGCTCGGTAGGTATATATATATATCCTATATATATGTCATGTCCTAGGAACAGCTAAGATACTGCGCAGAACCCTCAAACTCCCAGGCCTCTGGTAGAGGACCCGAGCTTGAGGATGACACATACCACCCCACGAGGGGTGAGAAAACAGTTTTTTTTTTTATATATATATATCTGTATATAATCTGTATAAAAACAATAAAAATAAATATATCTATCTATATATATATATGTATAAAGACCAATCTGTAAATATTTTTTCAACAATTTTAGGTATTTATATTATTTTTTTTAAAATTCAGATTCTTTTAAACAGGAAAAAAAAATCATAAATGTTTACATGGTCCATTTGAGCCGACTAACCCGAGTTCTGTTTGGATAAAACCAATCCTCTCAATGACTGAATTTCTTGAACATCTAACTCTGTGTAAATGTTACTGTTGATCATCACAAGTACAGCAGCTAGCCTAGCGTTTTTTATTTCTACATTATAACCTGTCATATAACTTTTTTCTTAACAAAAGTTATTTATCTTTCAAAGTTTCTCAGTGAAAACTGGACCAGGTGTCAAACAGACTTTGTGTCCATTTTATGAAAGTTCTTCATTACATGAGTAGTAATGTAGTGCCATATGTACCTAATTTTTCACAGAACTTTCAGATTTGTTATTCAAAAATTCCTTACATTTATCTTTGTAAATTAGAGATGTGACATTAACAGCCTGCTAAAACCCTGACCACAAGAACCCTGCCTGCTATCAGATGGTGATAAAAGCACATTTTTTGGCTCCAACATCAAGCAGCTAAACCAAAACTACATAAAGCTCATTTGTCAGGCTGTGCACAGGGGTTACTGTAAAGTCAATTTCCCATTCCCTGTCAACAGACCATCACATCTAAGGAGTTATTGATTAGGCTTCTCCACACTAAAGGAGAACATAGATAAATGCTAATTGAGCTGAATTCTTCTTGTCATGATGAAGTTCTTTTGTCCTATTTGTAGACTGTCAAGTGTCATTACATATATTTGAACCAAAGATCAAATCCAAAAACCTCAGTTAAAAACTGCTCAGTTTTTACTCTCAACATCTTCAGACACATTTCTGTGGTTTTCAGTTAAACTATTTTCTACAACTATATATGTACTAAACTGCATCGACTTATAGTATAATTGAAGTATGAAAATACTGCTTCCTCAGTCACAGTGTTTCTTTATTGCCTTCTTTATTAACCTCAGTGCATCTATAAGCAGTTTGTGGCAGATTTTCAATCTCTAAGTTTGCAAATATTTGACCCATCAGTTTATTTTTCAAGAAAAGCTATAAAAGTAGCAATCTGGGTTCTTCTTTCCGGCCATCTTATTTTAAGCTTTCATTGTTTGGTTTAAATAGGAGCAGGGTTTAGCCATTAGCTTGAATCACAAGCAAATTACTTGGAATTTATATTTAAACTGTATTTAACCGCTAATATTAGCAGTTACAGCATTTACCTTTGTTAAAAGCTGTGTCTGTCTTTGCCAATTGAGAATCTATTTCTTCCAAAAGACAACTTAAAGGTATAGTGGAGGATGTTCTTTTTGCATGTGGATCATCAAAATAAGTGGTTCTCCTAATTGTCAATCATTCTGGTGATATGTTTACATAAGGCCGTCCAAAGTCCTCGTCCTCATTTTCACTTACCGGTGGCAGCTCTGACATAGAATAGAATTGCAAATCTTCTTTTGGAAAGTAAGCTTGTATGGCACAGGGTAGTGCATGTGCATTTTATTTTTAAAGTGGAGAGGGCGGGTCTTTTCAAAAATTCACAAAAATCCTTCACTATAACTTTAAATGAACTTTACTTAATTTACGTTTAGCCTTCCATTTATCTGGAATAAATCTTCTCTCCCATAACCTCCCACAGCTTGAATAGCAGACATCTTTGTATTTATTCTTAGTTTACAGTGAAGAAGATACCAAAGGTCAAAAAGACTACTGGAATCATTTCCAAAAGCCTGTTAACTTTTCCAAATCAAGCATATTTTTAATGACAAACAGCTCCAAAGATCTTAAATATTAACTCAGAAATGCTAATTTAGCCTTCCTGTGTTTTTTAAGATATATATTTTCCCTTTTGGAAATTTTGAAAATTGGAAGCAGACCAAGAAAATAGCCAACTTTGCGCCTTCTTCTCCCAGAAACAGCCTCCTTGATAAGAGGTGTTGCTCTGAACATGATCCATTCATATGCCTCAATATAGTGAGTTCCATAATGAACAAGGAACAGGTCATTTTTAAGTTTCTGATTATTTAATCCCTGAAAGCAGCTTTTTCCCATCCATCTCTAAAGATGAGAAAGTTGAAACTTTTGAATTATTCCTTGTTTTTTTCCAAAACTTTATTATCTGTCTGCGCTTTTTACCTTTTATTTTAGCAAACCCAATTGTTCCCAGTCTAGTTTTGGTTTCATATGTCTTCCTCAGAGAAAGCTGTTGAACTAAAAGCCACTCAGTTGTTCATCCTGATGGATTCGATACAGCCTGGAAGTGGGTGAAGAGAGTAATAGCTACTGAGTAATGGCTCATGAAAGAGACTTTAGTCTTAGAAGACTAAATGTGACCTTTGTCTTTAGTCACTGTAGCTCAGTGTGTGCGATCTGATATTACTTGGATGGATAATATGATGGATATAATAGCAGACTACTTTTTATGCTTTGTCCCAAAAGGACCCTCCCATTACTTAACCTCTTGGAGAGCAATGATAATATACTGTCTTCCGCCTGACAGCAACTCGTTTGAGTGTTAGCAACGCATGCATGCTTGCTGAGACGAATCTCTTTAGCTGTGCAAATTTGCTTTGCAGGTATCGTCGTCAAAATTGGCACAGAAACACATGTGCTGCTTATAACGATTCCTCTCTGAGGTGAAGACATAAGAGTTTAACTAAGCATTGCATATGGCGGTGAAATAATAGGATTGGCCTGATAACCCAGTAACATCTTGACAGGAAAGAAGCAAACAGGAGAATAAAGGATTAATGGCAGGGAGATTACAGATTGGAGGTGCATGGTTCACATGGTGTTTGGTTTGATGAAGTGGAGATTTCAGCATTAAGGGTGGTGGGGGTTCATTGGGGAGTTGGGCTTTAATGTGGAAGATATGGAGGCCTGTTCATGGGGGACCAGATGATAGGAATTTAAACATATCTGCCTCCAGAGGAAGAGGGATTAGAAAGAGAATCAGACATCAGGTCAGAGCTGGAAGTTATAATGACGTTATATGCAGTAGTTAGTTCTGCCAGTAATATTTGAATCCACATGAATGTGAAAATATTAATTTTTCAAACCCCATTTTTCTTCATTTATAAAGTTATTTTGATGCCATTAAAGGAGGCAGTTAGGTTCATAATCTAAGGCTACGTTCACACTGCACGCCTTGATGCTCAATTCCGATTTTTTTGTGAAATCCGATTTTTTTTTTGCGTTGCCGTTCACATTTCCAAATATATGTGACTTGTATATGATCTCCTGTGTGAACTGCATTCATACAGCTTAAGTGTCCCGCATGCGCAGTAGAGGACGCAATGACATCACAAGCAAGTGTGCTTCGTGTTCACGGAAGTAAACATGGATGGTTGCGCTGGAGCACATCTAGCGATCTTTCCAAACCATAAAACTTCAATCTTTTCAAGATGGTTAAACATAAATACTGCTTTCCGCATCATTGTCCTTCATGGTTGTTGTTTTTCTTGCTGCTTCTGTGTAGCAAAAAGCAGAATAGTGACCTATGTCGGTTATTATTGGCGTTCAGGTCGGATGAATGCGACCTGGCCGTTCAGACACAGGTCGCATTTAAAAAGATCAGATTCGTATCGGATTCAGGACCACATAGCCAAGTGGGATGGGTCGCATTGGAAAAAAAATCGGATCTAAGTTGTTCAGACTGCCGTGAAAAGATCAGATCCAGGTCGCATATCGGCCAAAAAATCGGATATGGGTCACTTCAGGCTGCAGTGTGAACGTAGCCTAAGTGGGATGGCTCTTTCTTGTTATTGAAATTTGTTGTTAACTGTTAATGTACAGAGCAGACTACCTGGTAAATGCTAATTATTTGGTTACTTGAATAACGCAAAGTTTGCTAGCAAACTATGTGTTAATATTTATTTATTTTTTTAATATTTATTTAAATATTCAAATGAATATTAACAAAATAATAATTAATTCATTATTTTAATATTCTTTTTTACATCACTTTAAAGATTTCTAGAGGTTTTTAAGAGGTTATAACTCAGTTAAAATAACAATTAATAATCTTCAACATCACCCTTACATGGTGTATTAATGCAGCATGCTGCGACTAGAAAGAACTCAGTCCCTTACGGACATGTTTCAGCCATAGATAATTATTGTTTTTATTCATTTATGTTGGATTTTTCTACACACGTCTGATATAAACTATGTTATATATATATATATATATATATGTATATGTATATGTATGTATGCGCATATTCCAGTTTTTCTCTCTATATCTATGTAACCGTGGTAATCTCTGTATATTATAGCAGTTAGTTGAAGAATAAATAACTGGGTCGTCCAAAATCCCCTCCAATGGTTTTCTCTTTAGGATTCTCCTATACCTTGCTTTATTTGAAGCAATATTGCATGCTAGTAAAGTTATAACAGTTCAAAGCAGATCATCAAATTCTTATGCAAATGTATTAGATTTTGAGATTTTGACTTAAGTCCTCTTGAAATCCTTTAGGTTTACAGAATATTTATATTTTTTTGTTGCAAAAAAAAAATGTGTCCATATTCCACACATAAATGATTGAATTGCAGTTTTCATTGCACTGCATCGAGTTAGTAATATTTTGACACTGTTACTGAGTATTGCACATTTCATAAAAATGTTTGTTTAAAATTTTTATTTTTTTTTTTGCCAAGCAAAAAAATAGATCAGTAGCGATTAAACACAAGCTGCTGAGTTTTTGAGTAAACATGCATCCAAGTCTATAAGATAGCAATATTGCCTAGATGCTTTAAGATCAACTTTGGTAACAGAAATAGAAATTTCCGGTTCTTTCTAAATGTTCCCATATATTCAATCTGTGTCAGTTTTTCTAACTGGAAAACAGTCTGGACGGAGAAACTATTTCCTCTTCCTGTTCTTGTTTGGGATTTCTTGTTTCCAACTTCCCAGAGCACTGACACAAAAAAGTAGGAAGGGAGCCACTGTAAACTTGTGTTAAAATTATCTATGCTCTATAAATGGGAGGAATAAAAAAACAAACAATATAGCAACATGCTTAATAAAGAAACTGATGTTTTTTTTTCTTTTTAGATCTAATCTCTAGTAGTAATCAATCAAAGGTTTTATTTATCCTCACAACATGGCCATTAATTTCTCAGTGTAACAGCTTAGAACCTTAAATATCCTGCAAGCAAGAAACATTTATTTGATATAAATTATATAATTAAAGAAGTAGGAACTGTTCCTTCTTTATGCAGCAAACTTAAGTTGTATTACCAGTAATCCCCTTCATAGCTCTCTTATATCACCCTCCCATATACAGTGAAGTATTTAGGGGTAAAGTGTGAAAGTATTAAATAGAACATGTTGTTATTTCCAGCAAAATATATACAGGATGCGTTTCTTCATTTGTGGGTTTTTGCATTGTTTAGTGTCATTGACTTTCTTTATCCTTCACTCCATTTATCTCATCTTGATGGAATGAGGTCAAGGAAAATTTCAGCCAAGCCTGTAAGAGACCGCTGATTTATTTCCTAGTTTATGTCTTTGCTTTGAACTCCTCATCCTTGTTGTCTTCCACATAGAATCTGTTTTATTTATATTTTAATTTTTTTACAACTTCACTACTGTCTTTGCTTCTTTAGCAGGATCTGCTCTACTTTGGGTGTAATGTTTAGATAAGTTAATCAGTCGATTTTTTTCTCTTTTTATTGTGGTTGAATTAAATTTTGTCAGCTAAGCAGCACAAGCTGGTGTTTGTAGGACTTTCCAGTTTATAGAGAGGGTGTTTCTAAGTATTGCAGCAAAAGTGTGGTAGCTTTGTGTGATCTAATTTACAGCTTGTCAAACCTACAATATCTATGTGATAAATAGCAGCCCATCATTGCAGTACAGCAATGATGGGCTGCTATTTTGTTGAGCCCAAATTTCTGTTGGGAATAGACCAATGCGTTAGCCTGCTGATTTTAGCCTTTATTTCCCGTATCGTCTTGGTCGTTATATACAAGCAATCCCAGATTTGTTGGTGCATTAAGAAGCCATGCTGTGAGATCACATGAAGCACATGCAGTTACTATTAAGAAGGGTTTTATTTGACTTGTTAATTAAGGTTTCTGTTTAGTTAAACTTATGTAACATTTGTTATCATTGCATGGTTCTTATCATGCTAATGGAGGAATAAAAAGCAAACATCAGGCAGCATTGGCCTTTAGAAAACCTTTAGCGGTCAATCTCTATTAGGATTTTTTTAATTTTTATTGGTCACATGTAACATACCTATTTTTAAACATCATTCAGATGCAATTCAGAATCTTAATGATAAACAGAAATTAAGGCATAAAAACATCCATTGTGTGTAAATACTCAATTTTATTAGTCTCAGTGGTAAATTGAAAGAATCAGTGAATTGAGATTCAAAATCTTAGGAAAGCACATTTGCAGATTAATTCTGGATTCTAACAACCAATTTTAACCCGGGAGGGGGAAGCTTTGGACATTTTCCCTCCATATTAGACATGCATAAAGATACTTTTATTTTAGTAAAGAAATGTATTCTTTATATCAGGATTATAGCTCCAAACGACATATATAATGTATTTCCAGTTCTTTGAGTTTTGAATTTCTCTTAAATCTCTACAACCAAAACTTCCTGGAGAGAAAGATTTAGGAGAGACTGATTAGCCAATCAAAGGTGAACATGAATAAGTTTTGACCTGTTTTTTTGACAAAGCACAGCCACCAAAAACTGGCTTCTGCTATTTCTATTGCATTGTTTACACCAAAAAGAGAAATAAGTTATTGTTTGTAGATAAAATTCCCCATGAATGTGGTTATTGTCATATTCAAGCAAACTCAATAGCAATTACCAGTGGTATCCAGTATTTGAGACAGACAGATTTCTCAAAACGTTTATTAGAAAATGGAACTGCAGTGAAGAGCATGGGTACCTAAGACAGGAACCTCTGCAGGAGGAGAAATCAGGTGAATGACCAGTTCTATCTTGCAGAGGATAATATTGAACGCGTGAGTCATTAACCTGGTCTTAAAGTTCAGTCTGTGCCAAGAGGATCCAGTTGGTTTCAGCCGGTCAGCTGCCAACAAGCCGTGGTGGGAGCCACCCGGAGCGTCCCAGATGCTGTAGTACCGGAGGTTGGAGAACAAGCAGACTGCAGGATATTCCAGAGGGCAAAGCCAGTGTCGAAGACGTGCTCAGGAGTCAGAGCCAGGAGATCAGAGTTCCCAAGAGGTCCAGAAGGGAGTCAGGAAACAGTTCCAGGTTCGGTACACAGACAGGTAAAATTTCGGCAGGAGTCCGAAGACAGGTCAGGCAAACAGATCAGAATGAGAACAGGCAGGCTCAGAAGTACAGAGGCAGAACGGGTCAGGATTAGGCAATCAGAAATACAGGTACCCTAGAGAGTAGGGTTGTCACGATACTAAACCTTTCAACTCGATACCGATACTAAGTAAAATATTCGATACTCGATGTCCTTTTCGATACCACAAGGATAAAAACAAAGACTCCAAAATTCAACAGAAATGTTTTCATTAATAAACAAAATACAATAAATACATAAATAAATACAATAAACAATATTTTGAGGTTGTATGCTGTGCACAATATTAAGCAAGCTTGATAAAAAACTTTGAAATTAAGTGTTCCTTCCTTGGCTATGCTTTGCACACATAACAATGACACTAGCCAAACCGGTTAAGAAACAGAAAACAGTCTGAAACCGAAATGTGCACAGAATTATTCAATCACACAGTGTTCAGAAAGTGCATTTTCCTCTATTCTGCACTTTAGATGAATGACTGTTTAGGTGCCACTGATGGTGGCACTGTATCGATTCTTTTGAAAATAAGTATTGTATCCGAATACAACTTTTCAGTATCAATACTTTTTTGAGTATCAATACTTTTGACAACCCTACTAGAGAGCCCTCCTCACATGTTCCAATAATCTGGCACTGATGACTGGTTTGAAGGCTAGTTAAATAGAAGGTGAAGCAGGTGAAATAGATGCATGGTATTGGCAAATGGGCAGAGATAGGCAGGTGAATGGAATGAGTAATCAGGCAAGTCATCAGCACCAAGATCATGACAAATATAGGTTAAATCTTCCTTGGGTTTAATATTTCAAATTTACCACTAGTGTTTTAAAGGAATAAAAAAAAAATACTTTTACTGTAAGTGAGTCTGGAAAGTCCAACTTTATGGGGTATTGTTGGTAGTTTGTTTGCTTTGCTCTGTGGATTAGTAGCAGGATTGTGTCTGCTTTAGTGGAGGAAGTGGACAGAGACTATTTGGAGACAGGCACACTAATCTATTTACTGTGGTTTGCATCTATTCTCCATCTATTTTTCACTGTCATATCTATTGCCACTTTTTCCTGATCGGAATGGTACCCTACAGGCATTATATTTTTAAATAAATGGCTGCGCATTGTCAAATAAATGGTGGGATGCTATTGTCATGTTTCAAAGACACATCTGGCTCAAGAGTTAAACCTGCATTACTTTAAGTTGTGTGGGACCTGATTAATGAAAGAAATGCCTAAAACATTTAGCCTGCGTTACTGTTAGAATCTGATTTATTCATTATATCAGTGTTTTTGGGATGGCGACTTGGTTTTGTTGTTCCTATTGCAGTCTAAAGTACAAAATGCTAAATCTTTTATCCAGAAGGGAAATACATCTTTCATCTAGTAGCTTATTTATTTACTTTTTGAGTGAAATGTTTTTCTCTGAGCTCCACGTACCACTGTGAGCTCACGGTGAGAGAAAGCATTTCCTGTTGTGAAGAGGATGCCTGTGCTGGTAATAGGTCATGGATGTCACATAAGGTAAGACCATTAGATGAGATGTTGGAGGGCTGAAAGGCTTTTCTGAAATTGTGTTTTCATTTTCTTTGGCCTTTATGGCAGACAGTCGAAAGGATTGTCTGCAGATTGAAATATAAAGATAATGTTAGTTAGATTTTTGTAGCATTTTTAATCTGAACTCTGATTCCCATACAGTGTAGTTTTAGTGATATCAATATCAGACAATACTGATTTCTCTTTAAGAGCTGTAATATAATAACGATATGGAATGGTACATGTGTTAAACAACAGTCTCTTACAATAAGGTTTTGCTAATTTAAGATAATACCTAATGAAGACATCTGAAGATGTCTTTAGAATGTTTTAATGGTAGCATGCTTTGCTTAAGTAAAACAGCAGTATTTGTATAGTTCCAAGATAATGTAGCTCCTCACTTTTACGAGGAGATTTCTCTTCCTGAACAAACCGGTTAAGCTTAGAAGAATAGAAAAAGGATATGAATTTAAAAAATGCCAAAAAAGCACTTGCAGAATAGATACTCATGCCAGCTGTTTAATTCAAAACACTTGCAGGTAAGCTACTCTCCACATGCATTTTGAATGTTTAACGTGTGCATATTCAATACATGAGGCCCCAAATACACTTACCGGCCACACCTGTCCAACTGCATGTTAACACGGATTTCTAATTAGCCAATCACACGGCAATGACTCAGTGCATTTACATGGTCAAGATAATCTGCTGCATTTCAAACTGAGCAACACATCGGGAAGAAAGGAGATTTTAAATGTGATTTAAATGTGTCATGGTTGTTATTGGCAGACAGGCTGGTCTGAGTATTTCAGAAATTGCTGATTTACTGAGATTTTTAAAAACGACAGTTTCTTTTTCAGAGCATGGTCTGTGGGCGCAAATGCCTTGTTGTTGCCAGAGGTCAGAGGAGAATTGCCAGACTGCTGCGAGCTGATAGAAAGGCAACAGTAACTCAAATGACCAATTGTTACAACTAAGGTATGCAGAAAAGTATCTCTGAATGCATAACACATCGAACCTTGAGGCGGATGGTCTACACCAGCAGATCACACTGGTCTACACTCCTGTCAGTTAAGACAGGAGGACAATTCACATAGACTCACCAAAATTACACAATAAAACATGGAAAAATGTTGCTTGGTCTGATGAGTTTGGATTTCTGGTGCAACGTTCGGATGGTAGTGACAGTTTGGCGTCAACAACATTAAAGCATCCCTCATGCCTTTCCTTAACGGTTCAGATAGGTGGTGGCATTGCAATGGTGTGGGAAATATTTTCTTAGTACATTTTGGGAGCCTTAGTACCAATTGAGCATCTCGTCAACCTCACAACCTAACTGAGAATTGTTGCTGACTGAGATAGCTAAGTACATATGAAGTCAGAATTCAACTCATGAAGACAACAGCGATTAGCCCAAAGATGCTTTTGCTGTTATTGTCCACAACAAAAATAAAAATATTCCTAAGAAGTGGGATTTTCTAATGATGATCCAACTATAGGCAGTTTATGTTTCTCAGTTGTTACCACCCTTTAAAGTGTCAAAGGTTGATGCAAGCACGCAGAGACACAACCATGAATTGTCTGGTTAAAAGTCTGGTTAAAAGACCTAGAATGAAATGACAGGTTTTCTTCCTTTTATGGTATGCTAATGAATATTTAGATGAGCTGTGCTCTGATAGGTTGTTTAAGAGTTTACACTCACTCCCTGAAACATCAAATTGTTGATATGGTAGGGTCCTCCTTTTCCTGGACATGTCCTACTTTTCATACCTAAAAAAATGTCAGAGGAAAATTTCAAAATTTGATTTGTTGAAGAATATCGATGGATTGATGGATTAACGGTAGCCTGAACAACGGCGACCTTGTGGAAAGACCTTGTAGAAAACCCAGATGCTGCAATGGTAGATGAAGCAGAAGTAAATTCTGCTCCTGTCCCTCCTCTTTTGAGTAATCAGAGCCCTCATTAGAGTGAAATATTGTTTGTATTCTGTTAAAGGTATTGTGGATGATGTTCTTTTTCTGGGTAGATCATCTAAATAAGTGTTCCTTCTTATTGTCAATCATTCTGGTGTTATGTTTACATGCTTGTCCCCATTTTCACTTAACGGTGGTGAGTCTTACATAGTGGAAAAGTTACAAATCTTCTTTTGGAAAGTAAGCTTGTATGAGCGGTGGAAACAGCAACTTTTATACAGAGCATGCAAAAGGACAAATAGGCTCGTGGACGCTCTTTCACACGTTTAATAGACGTCCCCTCTCGGGAGCGGGTACAGGGTTGTGCATGTGCATTTTTTTTTTAGTGGAGAGGGCGGGTCTTTTCAAATATTCGCGAAAGATCCTCGTCTATACTTTTAATGTTATTCTTATGATTATTATTGTTTATTTAAATGTTATTTAATCAAAATATTAACTTGCAAAATAAACTTGCAAGATGTACAAAGTTAAAAATACCATTTTGATATCAATGTAATGTAAATATAAATAGAGTAAAATCAGGATGCAAACAGTGACAAAGAAACGAAAGTTATACAGTTTATTAGATTTGCGGCCGAGTGTTAACTAAATTAATAAGACCATTAGGGAGATTATTAGCTGTTTGTATGTCAGATAAAGTTGTCATAAAAAAGAAGTTAGTTAATAAGCCGACCACACTGCATTCTGTATAAGTTCAAGAACCATTTTCTTAGTCGCTTACCTTTGTTTTAGGAGTAAAAAAATGTTAACTTTAACTGTAACTTCAGGACCTGTCTGACATAATAAATTGTTAACATGTACATACTTTTTTTTTTCTAACTCAGCAAATTTCAGGTAAAAACAAAAAAAAAAACCCTTCATGCTATTATAAGATCTTATGAGAAAAAGAGAAAACACAGGCTTTTAATGAAATGAATCACTTGTTGATCAATAGAACAATAAACTTTACATCCGTCATTTATTGATAATTTCCCTACTTTAAACTCAAAATGCTGTATAGTTAGAATGCTGTAACACTACTTAGCCAACACAGGGTTTCTGATACATTCATAATGAATGTTTTCATATTTTGTCCCAAACCATCCATGTCAATTGTTATTATTTTATCACCTCCTTGCATTATAAGCCGTCTTTGCTGCCTGCCTAAGATTTCCAACAGAAAAACTTCCATCCAAGAACTGGTGGCATTCCTATACTTATGATGCCCGTATTTTCCTCATTCAAACCTGGCAGAGCACTTGGTGTTTTCCTTTAACATTTGGGGTGAGTTTTAACCCAGAGCATGGCATTTTCAGGTTTCCCGCATGAATTCCAAGTCGGATTGTCCCAAATTCCTGGTGTGGATTTTTCCAGCACCAGCAGGCGTTCTGCAGGATGATTTCACTCCACAAGTGCTCTCTTTTTTTTAAACCCAGAGAAAGGAAAGCCTCCCTGGTTGTCTGTGTTCGCTGCGTCAGCAACAGGCGTGGCAGTGCCAAAATGAGAGCAGGAGAAAGAGGTTGACTGGTGGTTACAGAGAGCTTCAGAGGCAGAGAGAGAGTGAGTGACGGAGCATGATGACTAAATTAGGCTAAAAGGAAACATGAGGAAAAGAGGAAGGATGATAGATATAATTGATAGATAAGGGAAAAATAGATTTGATGCTAAAACAAGGCCACTGAGAGGCTAATCTTTCTGCTCTTTGTTGTGGCCTTTGTCCATGTTGCTGGGATACGGCAGCTATGTGACAGGGACAAGAGGCAGGAGATTGTGAAAACCTCAGTAATGTGCATTGTGCCCTTTTTACTCCCATAGAAAAGTCAAAGAACCTATATATTTTGGACTCCATCTCTTGATTCAACCATTGGAACTAGAGGTTTAAAAAATAATTCCATTATGACTAATTCTCATTCAGTGGTTGATTACATTAAAACTTCTTCCAGCCAAATGAATAATAACTTGAGATAAAAAAGAACTTCCTTTAGTGTTCTAATTTTACCATCATCCACTGGAGGGCACCGCTCTTCATTCCATAGCGGAGCCTCACTGTTATTTGTAAGATAATGCCAAAGCAGAAGAAGGCATGCATGCCAAAGCACAAACATGAATTGATCCAGAAACCGCTCCGGGATTATTTCCAGTGTTTAATTACAACAAGGATAAAGAATGCACTTTATGCAGGTCTGTTTGTAAATATAAACACTCAATAAACTTAAGCTATCACAAAAATAGCGCCCATTTAGTCATAATGCATCTCAACAGAGCTTAACTTTTCTGCTTTGGCAGATAGTAGCTGGTTTTGATTTCAGTGGCTGTGTCCTCCAAAGGCCCTGGCCTACCTGGGCTGGGTCCTTTAAAGGCAGTAAAACGAAGGAGGCTCAAAGAGTTGGGCTATAGAGTACGGACTCGCGTTCTCGTCAAGTCTGGTCTTGGCAAGAACACAGGAAAGTCTGCACTTAGCGAGAACGCGAGCACGCAGCATAGATATTGGTCAATTGGAACAGAAGCGTACTTGTGAGATCACCACACGCTTGGCTCTTCTAGAGCAGCATTTCACCTCTTGTTATTAATAGTCTCTAGATAATAATAAATTATTAATTTTTTCATTTAGTGTGGGAATAATGATGGACACAGTCAGATAAACACAAATCATTGCCAAATAAGAAAAAAAAATCGCCATCAGAGCCAGCGGTCCTTCACACACTGCTATGCCGAGAGAGGGTTGCTGCAGACGGGCTGCGGTTAGCCCTGGCTACCGTTAGCTTCGGAGCTCCACTGGTTTCCGCGGTCCTCTCAACAAATCTTTTTTTTTTTTTTTTATTATGCATTAAATTGGTAAATGGACCATATAGTGACTCTTTAAAGTATAATATTCTCGCCTCAAATTATCAATAATTGAACAACAGCAACAGAAAAGAGAACTTTTAACTTTTAATGGAGCGCTCCATTGAAAGCTGCTGCTGCCGCAGTGCATGCTGGGACAGCTGTCATTCGCAAGAACGGACAAGTCTGCTCTGATGCATACTTGATAAAGAGGGCAGGGCGAGAGCAACATCCGGGGATTTGGTGCGTTCTCGGTCTTGCGTTCTCGGCAATTGGAAGAGTGCTCGGGCTGAGGCTGATGACATATCATGAGTACACGAGCACACTAAATTGCTCAAAAATGCATACTGAGAAACAGCCAAAGATTGGATGTTGGACTTCTTTGTGTTAATTACAATGTTGAGGAACCTTAGCAGTAAATACGGTCATTGCAGATATCAGATTTGTTGTCCCCATTTGTATTTCCCACACTGCACATATTGTAATCTGTCCTTAAATGTCAGTGTTACGGTTTGGGTTTGGTTAGGTTAAGGCATTTAGATTCTCCAAGATGTGGTGAAATCCTCAATTGTTATTTTTGGTTGTCATGATATAAATTCTGATATCTTAAAATATTATTCAGAATAGTCAAAATGTAGTTTTTCCTAGTCAAAATGTTTTTTTTGGATAGAAGTACGGATAGTCAGAAGAAGCTGATTTTGTGTTAAACGGCTTGCCATACCTTCGGGGAATCAGAAACAGCCGATCGGTCATAAGAATTAAAGTTTGCTTAGTCAGAGCTGATTCAAAGAAAATGTTTCCATCTCCTGATTTGTGCATCAACCCTTTTTGCAAAAGCCAAAAACCACTTAAAGTGAACGTAAAAACTTTGAACTTGAATTTTGCAGTTTTCATCAAGCTTTTCTGATGTGATACTTCTAAATGCGCATTGGCAAAAGCTGAAGTTTTATCAGTTTTTTATAAAGATCTATCATCAGCTCGTGTAAGGGTGTGATTTTAAGACTATTAGATGATAGACTCTTGTACTAAAAGATTGCTGCTTGTAAGTATGCTCAACAACTACTGTTTGTACAGTTTGTTGATACCTTAAACATCATTTAGTATATCCCATCATGGCAATGATTTCAATAGAACAGAGACGTATAACACCTGTGACTTGAGATGACAGGTAGTGGATGGCAAATCTTTTTTATCCTCTGACTGATTTATTACCTCCTTCTGTTATGAAAAAGTAGAGCTTGGAAACACATTATAACTCCCAGACAGTTTATTGTGAAAACATAACAGAAACAAGTGTTAATGGCTAATTAAGAAATAGAGCAACATATATACCAAAAAAACTGAAACATTTTTTAAATATGACAGATAGAAAAAACAGAAAAAAGCTTCTTGAATTGGAGAAATCTTCCCAGCTGAACAAGTGATTTTATTATTTTTGTGTGAGGGGTTTTAAACATGCAGGACTGTTGATCAGTGCTGCCTTCTGAACAAATAAATGTAATAAGCTAAAATATTACATAAAGCTTATTACCAAAGGGGAGTGTTTCTACTATAGGGTATCACACTTGTCAGCCTGTGGCAGGGTGCTGTAGAGGAAGGTCTGGATGAATATTGTTCACAGTGTTTATTCTTCATCTCTCTAACTTAGGTATTGGTTCAGATTATATCTCCTGGCTGTTTCTCAGCTCAGTTCCCTCTTTTTCTCTCGACCTTCTTATGTCTTGCTTCTCTTGGTTTCCAAAGCCCATTCTGCCCCCATTCCAAAGTCTAACTTTCACTTCATTCTGGTTCAGGCTTTTGTTTGTCATTGTTGTCGTCTTTTTGTCCCAGGGCTTTATATAGCTATTGTTCGTCGCTTTGTTGGCCTCTGAGTTCCATTCAGTCAGATTTTGATGAGCATAGGCATGGACACTATTACAGGGCAAAGTAAAGACAAGAACAGACTTTACAATTACTGGTAGAAATGGAAGATTTCCCTGAAATTTATTACACCTTTTTCCTTCTTTAAAACATCCTGATTCTTCCCATGTGATTCCTTTTAAGGATAAGCAGTTGAGCCGATGTTGAATTTGAATTTATGTCTAGTGCTTGATCAGAATGCAGCTGAATTTTATTGCTTCGTTCTTGAATAAGCTTTTTATCAGGTATGCAGAACTGAAGAAACAAACGCAGCATATTTAAACTTATGTAGATGCGCTGGAAGCCATCTGCTGTGACAGACAGAGGGAATGTTTCCAGTGTGCATGTACATATATGCAGGGTGTTTTCTGTCAACCCTCAGTGCTGTGTCATATGTTGGCCCATGTTTGCCTTTTCTAAGTGGTTCCAAATGTGGGGCTCTAAGTGCACCGGTAGATCCACTGTGTGACTCCCACATGTAGTGCTGCTCAAGCTTCCATCTCCTCCTGTCTTTGTTTATGGTACACAAAACGTCTGGTGGCACATAAAGGTTTCAAAGTATTATTGAAGTAAGGCTAAAGCTATAATGTAATTCAGCTTTTTTTCCCAAGTAATTTTACTCGTGGAAAGGCTTCCTAAAAGCTTTACATCAGTTATGAATCGCTATGTTTTTAAAAGTTGAATCGTCATCTCACTTGAGTCAAATTAGGTTTTATAACTTTAGAGGTAGGGATTAAGTACTATTTACACACATGGCCACAGTAAATGTAAATAAGAAGTGTATAGGAACAGTTCATGGCTCTATGTTTGTCTATGTGCTTGTACAGGTGATAGAGTTCTAAACTGACCAATTTAAAACTGGGTTTAGATGGATTCAACTTAGTTATTGACCTGATAACTAAATATCTATTAATCGATAAGTTGGCTGAGTACTTTGTTGAATGGTTAATTGATTGCTGTTAATTAATCATATTTTCAAAGGATTGTGTAATTCTTTGATAGACTGGTACCGTACGGGCAATGGAGTGATAGCCTGGGTGCCATTCCAAACTTAGTCCCGCCCACAACGTTTGAGGTCGGGAAGTTCGGTCTGGCATTGCTCAATATTAGCGCGAGTATGCTCGCACAATATCTGGCGGGCCAATCAAATTGTCAGGGCGGGCTTTATACGATGATGGACAGATGAT
>NW_015150726.1:63864-74411 GCF_000732505.1 Cyprinodon variegatus | reverse complement strand
AGAGTGTTGTTCAGCATGGGGGTGAGTAGAAAATGAAGGCTAATCATGTTTTGGGTGTACTATTCCTTTAAGTCTTGGAATCTGTGGTTTGTTTGTTGAATTATTGATTGAAGTGTTTAAATAATAAAATTATTATTTTGTTAACATTTTGTTAGCTGTTATTTTTGTAAAATTGGTTGGTTAATTGATGATAATCCCCCTGCCCCATGATAATCATGGGGGGAGGGCGATTGATTGGCTGTTGCTTGATTGATTAATTGTTGGTGAGCTTGTTGATTAATTCAATTTGAATGTGAATTAACCAAACTATTTCAGAAATTGAAACATAATATCAAGTACAAATTTGTTCCGTTTATAATATTTCTCCTCTAGTTCTTCAATCTTCTGCTAATCACTGATTAGATGTTTTACCATAAACTTTTAAGGCTGACCTGTTCACAATTACTCTCCATAAGAATATTAAACTAAGTAAAATTTCTTCAAATCATCAATTTCTTAGCATCAAACCACTTTAGACTCTCTAAATGACCCAATAAGATGCTCTCTGGGGGTGAATATATTATCTTATTATGCATCTGTAATCAAAAATTTTCAGTAATGTAGCTAAAATATCCACTGGTGCTTCATAAACAATAATGGACCTTAGACTTTACTGTGTATAACGATCACATTTCAGGACCAGATAAATCATTGATGAGCAAGTTGAGCAACAGTATATTGTCTGTCATTGTGCAACCATGCAGCTAGTTTTCATTAAAGCTGACAGAGCAGAATACACAGACGAAAGGTGACCTTTGACCTCTGCCTTCCCTTAACCCTTGCATCGAAAAGAAGCTTAAGTCCACACACGCTCTTCCTTCCTTTGTAACTAAGTTTTGCACTGACCGTTAGATTTACTCAATGCTAAAGTTCAAACTGACCTTGCCTGCTGTCTTACAGGAAGGTCTGCACTCAGACCAAGGTTTATGCTAAACATGCTGTGACGTACATACACATAGGAAGAGACCAAAATAAGTGGAAAGCCTGAAGGGACAATTTTGCACACCTTTTCTACTATGGATATTCACTCATTTATTTTTTTGATTTTCACTCCAACATTATTTGCGAACTTGTCGTTTATTTAAATTTTTCCCTTTTCCCAAGCTTTTACAGATAAAACACCAAAAATAATGTCTGTTGAAGCCAATCTTTGGGTCACAGAAAAGACCTTGCAAAATTTGTGTTTTTTATATCTTCACAAAATGAGTGATGCAATTAATCCAAACCATTAATGCTTGTGTTACAAGGACACAACAAGAACGAGCTCAGAGAGATTTAGTTAACTGTTAGTTGTGCTGGGATTTGGCAGGAAATTTAACAAATTACTGACCATACACTGTTAAGTTTCAACCTTGGAATTAGGATTAAAAGTGGTAATTTTTTTAAGTGGATTTAATTTTAAAATGAAGCATTTCACAAAACAATCTTTTAAGGTTTTTCTGTTAGACATTACATTGAGCAGCTCACTGAATATTGATATTTAGAAATATCTTTTTCTTTATCTTTTTTAGTCATGGTGTACTATCTGATGGCATTCGCTCAGTTTTTTAAAAATAGCCTAATGAGAGCAAAATTTTTTTAATTCTTTTGTCCACTTTTGTTGCCCTTGTTGCAGCAGTAAATATATATAATGGCACACCTGTTAATGATGTTGAAAATACAAAAATACTGCAAATACAAGCCAGTTACCAGACATTGTCAGCTGCCCAGAAAATGCAACATTTTTATGTTTAATACAATATCAAAGTTTTTAACACAAATTTGATGGTGACAACTGTGGGTAGATTATCCATATTTATTTTACCAATTGGCATGTATATCAGAATGCCCGAGGGTGTGAAAAACATCAAGAACAACAATAAAGAAGGCAACAAGTAAAAATAATCAGTGGTTGTTGGAGAAATGAATCAAGGATGATCGGGGCGTTGTGTTAACCTAGATTCCAATCATCAATAGAATCTACCTTCTTTCTAAAGAGTTTTTTTGGAAACAAACTAGCTAAAGTTTTTTCTGTAATACCCCTTTCCCACTGGCCGAAAAATAGGTTTAAACCCGGAAACATTCCGCTTTTAGTGACAGTTGGAACAGCTCACTGCCAAGTGTCTACCCGGTTCAAATGACTCGGCAACCGTCCCACGTTAAAATCGCATTGGCTCTTATCTGCAAGTTAGGAGAACACCAGAAACTTGTTCACTCGTTAAATAACGGTACACTATTGAATGCAACGTACAGACGTCAACAGACGTGTTTCTTGTTTCTTGTACATGCATCCGACGTCGGCTCTAATGAGCCAAAACATCTGTTTACATTCGATCAACATGGCACCGTGTAGGCAAGAGAGATTTGGAAAGATCGTAGCGTGAAACAACAAGGCAGACTTACTAAGCTCTGGCTTACTTACATGTTGCTCTCCATTGTTTACTTCATGATTTCTGTCACACTGGCGCCATCATCAATGCTAACCAAGCGTGATGGTGTCACCTGACATGCAACCTTGAAAAACATGCGTAAACCCGGTATTTTAAGTGGGAAAGAGGCTTTTACATAGCATACAGTGTAAACGTGTAAAGTTTGTTTTGCAGTGCTTTAACTTTAACTGAAGTCCTAAGGTCAGCTGAGGGTAAAATAATGCGAAACAATGGGATATGTGGAAAAATTGTCTTACTTATACAGTATGTTATAAGTATGGGTCTTTTATAGTGCGGGCCTGCTTTCTAAACCAAAGGTCCAGGGACCCTTGTTATAGTGTGTTGTCTCTCCCTTTGATAAACTTGTTTAGTTCAGACCAAAAGGGGACTTTTCTTTTTCCCTAAGTCTGGTTTACATTCAAATTGTACTTTTTCCTTTTGGGCTATAATTAAAAACCTCACATATGATTTTTGCTTCCGTTGCTTAGAAAGGACTTAGCATTGATCGAGAAATTGTGGGAAACTTCTTTGTATGGAAAAAGATTGCAAAATTATTGAGAAAGTCAAAAGCAGCTCATTCAGTGTAGATTTCAAGAGTTTTTATCTTTAATTTCATGACAATGGTGGAAAATGCGAACTACAAACTGAGGGAGCTTCAGCGCTTGCTTGCAGCAGGGTTGCCAGGTATTTGGGTCAGACCTGATGCAAACTTCACCAGAGTTTGGAAATGGACCAAGCCCGCCTCAAAACCTGAGTTGTAGTCCCACTCAGTCTCGGTCTTTATTAAAACCTGCGCAAAACGACAGAGAGGAAAACATACCTCTGTTTAATGCGGATGAAATGTGACCAGTAGAAAAATACCCCAAATTTTTGGACACCAGGAGGTTTCAATATTTTTTCCACCAGTTATAAGAGGTTTACAAAGCGGGCTGTTGCATGCAGTCATTCGGTGAGAGGCAGGGTACGGCCTCGCCAGTTCGTCAATCCATCAATGTTTTTGCATGAAACGCTTTAGGAAAAGACACGGTATCATCTTTTTTAATAAAGGAAGTTGTGCAAAGTATCAACTGCGGGGCTGCCAATGTGTGCCAAGTCAATTCCCCCATCCAGCATCTATACGCACTGAACCGTGTAGTGTTGCTGAGGTAGTAGACTGCTGGGAAGCTATGCAAATTTTTGTTGAATATCTGTGCAATTCTGCCCATTTGGTAAGCTTTTTAGACTCTAAACAGTTTTTAAATTATAATGCTAATGTTTTTAAATTATAATGCATCCAAGTGTAACTAAAACATTTTGCAATAAGAGTCACAAATGGTGGAGCTGCACTTTTCTTTGAGGTCATATGGGGTAAACACAATTAAGATAATTTTAGTACTCTTTTAGAAACAATGGCAGCCACTAAGTAATATTTACATTATCGTTTTAGAATCCCTCTTACGTTTAAGTCATTACCAAGACAAATTTCAGTTGTTGCAGGCTTCAGTGTGACTTTCAATGTTTCATTACATAATAAAGTCAGTAGATCTGAGTCTGTACTTGGTTGCTGGGTTGTGTAAAGAATAGAGCAAGGGGCCCTAAAATCTGTCCTTTGTTTCTGGCAATGACTTTTGTGTGAGCCTGTACCAGTTGATGAATAAGGTTTTTATTCGCGTGTCTATGAAACAAAGTTACAGCCGAGTTCAGGCTGCCACTGGATATCCTGTTGATATCACACTAGCCCATTCTTTTGATTGTGTATTTGTGGGTTTGAGCAGAAAGACACACACAAAACGAGCCGTTGTTGTGCTGCTGCATGGTTGCGGTCAACTGCAGATGCCTTTTGTGTAGCTTACAGTGTTAATGTGTGTATTTTGCTGTGCAAGATGTCAGATTCCAGCAGTGGTCCCTGGTATGCAAATGTCATCGTTAAACTACGAACTGAGCATGAGTCAAATGTCGCACTTAAAGCAGTTCTTCTCACGGGAATGACAACGAAACAGTCGGTCTGGAAATAAAAGTTGTGTGAAACAGCAAAAGTCAAAGAGATGCATCGACTGCTATTCTCTCTGCCAACTCCAATCTTTGATTTTTTTCTTGTTTTACCTGATCTTACAGTAATCACTAAATAAATCACCATTACTGTTCAGATTAGTATCTGAGACAGTGAGACTTTTATTAGCATACATTTTTTTGATTGGCCCAAATATACATAATTCAGTCTTTTCCTGTACTTTCATGAGAAACTGCTTATATCCACATATTTATGAACCTCTTCCAATGCTCTGACCTTTTCATTGTTGTTTGAACCAGCTGCTTCATGTGTAGTAAAGACAAGTTTGTATTGTTTTGCTGGTTTAGTGAATTTTTTTCCAATAAAACACAACTAGAACATGAAAGGTAAAGAGGGCGATCTTTTATTTCCGGGCGGATCAGCTAACTAAGTGGCCCACCTAATTGTCCCTTCATTCTGGTAATTTATTTATGTAAGGCTGTACTCTGTGCTTATAGCTTTACTTATAATTTTTCTGCGCATGTGCACTTTGAGGCATATACAGTATCTGCGGTGAGCTATGGTTTGAGATAGTCTTTGAAGCTCACCTTTCTCATTGCGGGTTTTTGAAAATGGACATGGTCGTAAGACAAAAAGTGTCTGCAAAGTGTATGAGAAGAAAAGAAAGGTCTCATAAGAGGCAGATATATCCCAGAATATTTTGCATGGAAAGCTTTCCTTGCAAAGCATCATGGGATTTGCTGTCACAGCGGGCCGCTGTCACCATAGGCTGTCGTTACCCGACAGCGGTGACTGCAAACAAATATGGCGCAGGCATCACTCAGTGAAGGACGAGTTTCGTGACCATCGGGGAGCAGTGATCATCTGTCCGAACGGTCAGTTAACTGAGTTTGCTATGAATTTCACTATATTGTCCCCACTCTATGTAGTGATTGAGGCATTTAGGGGTTAGGGAGGAAGCCCGAGCACAGTAAGCTTGTATGAGCTATGAGAAACTATCAGCAACTTTTAAACAGAGTGTGCACGAGGGGAAATGGGCTTGTGCATGCTCTCACACGAGCATTTTATTTTTCAAGTGGATAAGGTGGGTCTTTTTCAAAAATTTGCGAAAATCCTCCCTATATTGTTTGCTTATAAAACTTGACATTGTCCATTAAGAAGTTTAATTTGTGTCTGCCACAATCTGAATCAGCCTTGGAGGTTTGGTGAATGGTGATTGGCTGGAAAACTGCAATTGGTGAACCCATGTTAAAATATGTCTCCTATTCATCCTATGATCCTCCTATATCATCTGTTGGGATTATAGTAGGAACTCTATTAGTAAATATTGGTTAATTTTAATTATATATCGATTTCTTCACAAAAATCATATTAACACAATACGTTTTAATACATACCAAAGTCCGGATTAGGATCCTTTGTAATTTTTGTTTCTTGTACATGCATACATCTAACTATTACCCACTTTGGGTCAGATGATGAGCTTTAGAGCCAACATTAGAAAGTCAAAATGTGAAAAAGTAAACAACTCCCTTGTAAAGTGGGTTGCAAAATGTCAGTTACCTGCTTAAGATGAAAAAGTAGCCACCGTTGTATGCATGTTTTAATTGCTCTAATTGTTGCATATTGAAGGGCTAATGTGAAGCTCTGAAAGATCATACTTTATTTCATTCATCATTGTTCTGTTGTCAGTTTAATGAAAAGACTTTAACAAAGGTTAAGCTTTATTTGCAGTATTGTATGTGTTGTGGCTGAATATTTTGACCATTTTAAATTGGAGGAATTGTGCTATATTAATTGTACATGTAATGTTCATCGTTGCTTTTCAAAAAGTTTAATTAAATATAAGTTTCAATGAATCTGATGGTTGAATAACCTAAATAAAGGATTAATTACAATAGATAAATGTGTAGCAACATATTTATTCAGGAAATTAAGAGCAAAAAGGTGTTCTGATTTTAAAAAAAGTTGTTTCGTTTGTCCATATATATATATATATATATATATATATATATATATTTTCCTTTTGCATGTTGGTATGATTTAATACTCTGTCTAGTCTTTTTCCGCAAGTAAAGAATTATTGAAAATTGCCGTAGAAATTTTTTTCTGTCCTCTTAAAAAGAAAGGCTACTCACTATCGATTGTAGGTCTATATCAGAAATCAGAAATCTTTATTGTCATTGCTCCACAGGGGTGCAACGAAATTACTTGAAAAAGAAAAAAAAAAAACACAGTACAAGCAATCAGTGCAAATTTAAAAATATAAAATAAAAAAATAAAATTAAATAAATAAATAAATACGAAAAAAGTTTAAAAAGGGATACTGCGGGCTCTCCTATATAAATGGTTTGGTAAATTCTAATATAATAAAAAATATGCAAATATTATTTAGCTGTGGAATAAGGATTCTGATCCAAATTGAACAAACATTTTTTATTTAAGTAAATTTATTTGTGATGCTTACAGGTGCTGTTTTATTTTGCCATCTTTATGTGGTGTTGTTGGTTTACAGAATGAAGGACAGAGGCATGGCAAGTATCCTGTATTTTAAGTGTGACAGAAGAGAGGAAGAGGACAGCAAGGCCAGTGTCAACAGGGTCACCTATTTTCAGCTTTAACTATCCTATGCTGTCCTTCTTGACTTGACCACTTAACATCCACAAATAAACACAAACCTAATTCTAACTAGTTGTGAAAAACAAACTCTTTATGGAGTTTAAAAATCAAGTTTTTTACTGAAATCAAACATTGCCTACTTGAAATGCTTTAGAAACGTTCTTTCGATGGATCATTTTTGTCATGTTTCATATTATATTCACTTTGTGATACTGATAATGGAACGCTGCAGAGGCAAGAAAAAAATTGAGTTAAACACAAGGTGTGTTGAGGTTTTATTTACATTATATGAAACAGAAGTATTTTTATATTTCTCCTTTTCAAGTTAATTTCTTTATTCTTTCAATGTTTCAAAAAGGCTAATTGTCTTCTTATAGATTTTTCATATCGTAGTTGTTCATCACACCTAAATGTACTGCACCCTTTGGCTGTGCAGCAATTAAAGGATCCAGAGAGAAAAAAAAAAAAAAGGTTTTAAAGTGGTTTAGACAAAGTTCAAGCTTGACAAGATTCATTCTTTGGCTGTTTTCTGATTAGGTTTATTGGACAATACTTTTCATAAAGTGTCTGATATTGGGGAACAGTATTTCCCCCCAGTAGATGAATAAAAAATTACTTTTTCATTTGAAATGAAGACTTAGCATTTAAAATATTTTGTTTTACTCAAGAATCTGTAAAGTACTTCTGTTGCAGGTCTACTTTACAATTCAGGGTACTAGCTGTATCCATATATATACTGCTTTGAGTGCAGCTGCCCTCATGCTAGCTTTTCACATGCTGTATCTGAACAGTAGAATTTCTGCTGACAATTTGCAAATGTGTTTTACCTGCAGTATTTATCCATGCTTGTTAAATACAAACACTGGCAAATTCAAATGCTTGTCAGTCAGTCGTCTGATCTCCTATATTATGTAGTAAGTCTCACTATGTCTGCTGTACTATCTGTTCATAACTGGTGTTGTTTAACCATCTGTTAGCCTTGAACATGTGAGGCACTGCTTGAGAATGGATTCCATATGGTAAGGCATTACTGTTGGCTCCATCTGTATGCTGACCTCTAACTCCACAGGCTTTCTGGATATTATAGTTGTTGTTATGCTGCATCAAATCTTTATTTTATTGTACGTCATGTTAGAGGTATTTTAAAGAAACATGTTCGCCAAAAGTGTGGCTCTGTGTCTCAGAGAGCTCAGAGTATGTACTTTCACTTTCTGTAAAGGGAGGCTATATTTAGTTTGTTTTACTAGTAAAGTGAAAACTTTTTATTGGCTTAGTTTGAGGGCCAAGGTGTAATTTAGGTTAAGGTTAAGGTTAAGGTATGTGTCAGTAATGGTTAGGTTTAGGGTAAGTGTCATGGTTAGGCTGCAAAAAGGGTAGAACATGAATGGAAGTCAATGGGAGTGTATGCAAGGTCTTCACTTTGTATTTAAAACAAGGATGTGGGTATTGACTTGTTTTGGTTCACACTGAATGCACATGAGCAGCAGACTGTGTCGTAAAGGGTCTGAAGATTGTTACCCATGAGCTACCCTCTTCTCTTTGCCAGTATCTTGTACAATAGTGGATGAAATTGAAAAAGTGGCTTGGTTTAGTAAGTATGGCTAGAGAACGCCGTTGTCGTTTCACCGCCTGCTTTAGGAGCAGTGCACTGATGATGGTCGCTAGCAGGGCTATTTTCGTCTCATCCAAGCCCAGTTTGATGATCTGGGCTTTGATGATCAGTGACTGTATATCCCACCAGGACACCAAAACATATCAGAGCACTTTCATAGGGGTTATTGGCGCAAGCAGCAAAAGTTCAGATTTTCCTACTCAAGCATCACCTACTTGTGCTTAAATGCTCATAACGTTCCAGCTGATTCGAATGCACTGCAGGACCTTTTGATGTGCTTTGATACGAGTAGTCCATAGACTTTGCTTGTAAACTAGCTGCATTAGACAATTTTCTGTTAAATATTCTGTTTTGTGAGGACTCTCAGGTACTAGGAGGGACCACTCAACTGGTCCCCAATGAGGAAAACGTCTCTTCTTGGGATTGGGGTTAGGATTAGGTCTAAGATATCAACTCACTTAAGGTTAGGATTAGGTATATGTTGGTGAAGCTTAGGGTAAGTGTCTGAATTAGGCCATATAAATGAATGGAAGTCAAAAGTCTCAATTCAACATGTACTGTATTTTCCATTGCCATTACACACAATAATCCCACAACACCATTTCCTTCACCATACTCATTGTAACTATTTCATGCCAAACCAACCTAAAGTGTTTGTTGCAAGAAACATCATTCTTGGTGACCTTTGATTTAAAACAGTCCCTCTTGTGTGTTTAGCAAACTGTATATGTTTACATTTGTGATGGTCGCCTTCAGAGACTCTTTGCTGGAGTCCTCCAATAACAAGGTGATTAATTTCACCTTATCTATCAGGCTCTTTCTGTGCATTGACAAAAGATAATAATGGGTCAGTATCTTTTCTAATGAGCTGCTAAACTTTGCTGGAGTCTTGCAAGTAACTCTCATTTCTAGAATTTGTCAAATATTTAGTGTAAAAAGTAGTTATATATGTACTACAGTACCTTCTTTTTTTAATGGCTGTACTGCATGATCCAATGAAATACTTTTACAGTAATTATATTATAGTCAACTGCACTGTATTGCATGTTTATATATGGGATAGTCACCTCAAAGTTCAGAAACTATATTTGACTATGTTTAGAGTATAAACCATCCGGGCCCTTGCCACAAAGCGTATTCTGTGATGAGAGTTTACACAAAACCCTTGAAGTCTTCTGAACGCTTCTGTTGTCTTAATCGTTGGTTTGTGGTTAATTATTTTTAGAGGGACCACTTGAGCAAAGGCTTGAGTCAGAGGCGATAGGGGAACAGAAGTGAGGCACGTTTCACTTGCAAGGTGTAGTGCTGAAACGCAAGTGTAAGGAAGGACGAACAAACATGTAAAAGTTATGGTGTGTTTTAAAGGATGGCGATGCACAGAAATATGACCCGTCACGTCACTGCTGGCAGAGCCGCCTTTCACTTTTCAAAGACCACCCATTCAGCAAACATTTACCTCATGCATTGTTTAAACAGAGCAAATAGAAGGTTAGTGAAAAATGTGTGATAGAAAACAGGCACTTTTCCTTGCATCATACGCTGTTATAACAAGAGCATTTAACATTGCAATAATTTCTTCTTCAGTGTGGGATTTTTGCAAAGTTCTCTATAAGCCTTAAAGTATCATTTGATCAAATAAACGGTTGGATTTTACCTTAAAGTCGTAACAAATGCTTAAGTACTCTGCAATTGAACGTTTATTCTAATTCATTACCAAACTTTATTGTACAGATGGTACCCTAGAATGCCTTGTTAATCATTCTTTTAGTTGCATATTATCAGGGTTCCCGCGGGTCCTTAAAAAGTCTTAAAAGGCATTGAATTCTTCAAAATAAAATAAAGGCCTTAATTGGTATTAAAATGTCTTAAATCAGTCTTT
>NW_015150726.1:50970-63011 GCF_000732505.1 Cyprinodon variegatus | reverse complement strand
GACCCATTTTCTTTTTTTTTAGATTTTCCCATTTGTTATGCTGTTCCTGATATGGTTATTGGGTGGCTTCCCAAGCCGCCCATTGCGTCTGTGGTAGATTAATTTGTTATAGAAACACAAAGAACTCACAAATGCTGGAAAGAACTCCTCTAAGTCACAAACTCCACCCACAGAGATTCAGGGTAAAGTGAGAGTACTATTTCTTAATTTTTGTTCTGCTAAATCTCTATCTGGGTAAGCTTTCTTTGTACTGGCAGATGAAGGGGGGAAACTTCACCCCTGGTTCCAGACTACAGTATATCCTGATAGCCCCGGGTTTAATTATAAACCCTGCTTTTCCTGCTTTATCCCTCAAGATGAAACTGGACATCATGCTCTCATAAAGACAACTTATATTGAGCATTTTGGAGTGTGTGTTTTTTGGAAATACTCACCTAGGTATTAGTTGATGTGGTGGGGGAAACTCTAGCTATTTAAATTTGCTTTTACCACAGGAAAGATGTTTATTTAATTTACAGTATCTAATGTGGAGTAGAGGCTTCATCCCGTTATTATACAATCTTTGGTTGTTAACTGACACTACACCAATATAATTAGTATAATGTAGGGCTTTGAGTTCTTAGCATTTTAATTTGGACATTGGTTTCAGGTTGGTAATAAGTACTTATTGTTGATTGAGTAAAGCCACTCTGACTCATTGCTTTGTGACTAGAATGATCTAGTGTGTCAGTCTCGAGTGAGAAAATGATGCACGTCTCTGTGCCAAGAACATGTCTAATACTCTGGCAGCTCCATTAGAACTGAAGAGGCCTGGGCTTCATTTCTGATTGGCAAACGCTGCAGACTCTGCAGCATGTACATGAGGAACGCCAACTACTGTCTGTCTTCTTTACACTCGCTGTCCTTTCCATGACTCCCACATGTCTCTGCAACAACCATGATCTGTCCTCTTTTCATTTCTATTACATCCTATCTTTGTTTTTGTAAAACTATCATTAGATTTAAAACTGTGCCTTCTTTTTTAATCTCCCAGAACACGTCCTACTGCTTGAACAGTAGAAATTCCCTGCAGGGTTTAACCACACCATAATATTACCCCTTTAAGTCTTTCTCTTTCTTCTTTGACCACCAAAGTGCAAGAGCAGATATTATCCCCAAACCAACCATATAAAATGGTCATTATTTTAAGTCTACTTAAGTGCCTTGATTTGCTTACCCAGGATTGCATGCAAGACCCTGGTTTCGGTGACTCTCCCCCCTTCACGTGTGGTTTCTAAAAGACGTTTGAATAATGTGTTGTAGTTTGTGCCTTCCTCTTTATCCTGCCCCTTTCACTCTGAGCTTGTGCGTGCGGCTGACCTCAGCCAGCCCAACAGGAAATGCTGTAGCGAGGCCAAATCTGCCCGTGAGTTAGAAGGCTGCCAGTGTCTATCTGCCTGGAGCTTTTAGCCCCTCATGTTTTATTTGCATACTTGGAGTATTCTTATGGCCCCTTGAGATTAATATGAAACTTTGCTGCACAAACATAACTACAGAAAAATAGATTTATATGAAATAAATTCTGAAAATAGCAACTATTTCTTTTAGGTAAAGTTTACATAAAAATGTGGTGGACACAATGCAACAGATTCTTGAATTATTCTCTAATTTCACTTTTTATTCCATTAAAAATAAATATCATTTATAAGAGGCTTAAATTACTTAACTTTTTTTCTTGTTTCTTTTCCGTTAGGTTTGTCAACGGCAAAGAGGAAGTTCGCTGACTCCCTCAATGACTTCAAATTCCAGTGTATTGGAGATGCTGAGACGGATGACGAAATATGCATAGGTGGGTGTTATCGTTTGCATCAATGTGCTGAATACTTTAGAAAAGGACATAACTGTTAAGTACTGAAACAGCCGTCATTTGAGTCTGCAGATACAAAAATGACAAGAATGCTTTCCAAAAGGATCTGATTAGCCTGTTCTGTCTCCAGTTTCCTCATGATCTATTTTTAGATTACAGCTCAGTTTATATTAAGCTTTTATTGAAAAGGTTAAGTTATCTTGATGTGCAGAGTTTGCAAAACATTGAAGCCAATATTGAGGAATGCAGTGTCAAATATCTTTTGTATCTTTTATTTTGATATCCAGATGATATTAAGGGGCATATAGAGTCATTTTACAATTTTTCAAAATAGAGG
Organism: Cyprinodon variegatus; assembly: GCF_000732505.1. NCBI lineage: Eukaryota > Metazoa > Chordata > Actinopteri > Cyprinodontiformes > Cyprinodontidae > Cyprinodon > Cyprinodon variegatus. The sequence continues at coordinate 60,828 of NW_015150726.1, read as the reverse complement.
CAGTTATTGAGATTTAATAAAGAATGCCAGAAGTCTTCTGCTTTTGGGGTTGTGCTGTTTTTTCTGATGTTCATTTATTAAGGGTAAAGCCCTATTCAAACCAGAAGTCATTGTCCCTCTTTTCTTTGCACATCTTGTTAAATCAAGACACTACAGGATGTTTGTCTATTCGTGTTGATTGTTTTTTTTCTATTTTTTTCTTGAAGCTCTTTTGTGCACAATGAAATCTGTTAATCTACTTAGCTGACCACCGTCTCTGGCCTACCTCGTGTTGTCTGATAGGTCCTGTTCAAATCATACAAGGCAGTAATTAGTCCTACATGTGGGTAGAGAGGTTATCACAAAATTATGTATTTCTCTGTTGCAGAGTTCTATAAAGTGAAATGAATTGTGATGTTTCTTAGCGAATCCAGGCCTTTTCTCATCCTATTATCCAACTGATTTTATACCAGTACTTTGAACATAATGCACTATTAGGGATTGGCCTAATCCTATGTGGTTCTGTTCTAGAACAAAGCTGTTACAGTCCAACCGTTTGCTTCTCTGGATTGTTCCTGTTCCAACATCCTGCTGTGTCTGTAGCAGCGCAGCCGCCACACCCCTCTCATGGCTGCCCAGCTCTGTCTGTGCAGGCCACGGCTCTTTGCTCCGCTCTGACCCACCCACTGCTGTTGTTTAACTATCCCCAGCTATCTTTCCTGAACAGCTTGCTGTTCAACTGAGCCAAGCTGTTGTTTCATAGTATTCATAGACATGTCAGAACTGCTATTCTCCCTTCTACAGTGATCTGTTGCTGCATGTCAACGCTTCTTATTTTGCTTTTATTCCATGTGACTGGTTTAAGATATTTGGGCTATCTGTATTTAAAATCAAGCTTCATTTTAAATGATATTTCTGAACTTGACATTTTTACAAGAAATCCCAATTTCTGCATGTAATTAGTACAATAAGAAGTGTGCCTGTGTTTACATTTGCACCTGAAGTGTTTGACAGGCAGAGGCAGAAACTCTGACCCAAACAATGTAGGAGTATTTCTCTGTCAGGTTGGGTGGTGGTTTGAAGAAGACCCAAATGCAGAGACTGAAGCTGAAGTGGTTTCTTGCAGATTTAATTACAAAAAGGATAACAGAATCAAAAATCGACAAACATAATCCACAAAATGCAAAACTACTGAAATGACTGAGCAGGAGTTGTACATATGGGAGACAGAAACAAAGATCAGGCTAATCAGTAGATTGGGACCAGGAGTGGACAGAGGAGTCTAGAAGGGAGCTATGGAAAAGGAGACTGATACAAGATTGCAAACAAGAAATACCAAAGAACTCAAATACAATCAAATATAATGAGAACCACAAAATAGAAATAAAAAAAATGAAAACTCAAAGATAAAACTTAAACAGAACCAAAACCATGACACTCTTGCCAATGATCAGGATTCAGAGCTATGTTCTCCATGATAAAACCATAGCAACTGATCCTCTGAGTAGTGGATTGATTTTCAGTTAATCTGAGAGCTGCATCATGACGACTTTAAAGACATTTCTAAAGAATCCGTTAACATGAACACTGTACTTTTATCTCACCACCTTTGTTTTAACGACAAACAAACCTATTGTTTCTATGATTATTTTTTTCTGTTTTCTCATGTTCATTTTGGCGACATTACCCTCCTCAGCCAAGTCGCTTCAGGAGTTTGCAGCTGTCCTACAAAACCTGGAGGATGAGAGGACAAGGATGGTGAGTGAGCTTCAAACATGCGTAAAATATATTACCGCTGGTTACTTTTAGGATATTTGGATTTTTTCCTTTTTTGCATCTGCTTCATAATGTTTTTTTTTTATTTTTTATGATGAACTAAGACTTTTGCTCATAACAAAAAAATATAGTTCTCTGTATGGTATCATCTTCATATTCACTTGTAACATTTTGGCCTCTTTGAGAGTCAGAGCTTTAGTTTACAGCATGTCTTTGTAGACTTCATGTTATAAGAGAATCCAGTGTAATCCTGAAAAGTAATAGGGTCTAGAATTTAAATATCTAGATCTAGATAACTATTAGGATAAAAATACTTCTATCATTAACATTTGCAGACTTGATTCATTTTGCCAGTGTTTCTTAACTTTTTTTGACTTCTGTAGCCATTTATGAATTTTGCTCTACCAGGAGTTCCCCTCTCAGTCAAAATATTGATGATTGTCCAAAAGTGGAATGTAACTAACTGATAACTGATTATAAAATAAAAACAATTTTACTTAATCTTTCAATTTGAACATTTAATTCTTATGCATTTTATACATTCCATCATCTTCCAACTCAAACGTAAGAAAAACTTACTTTTTAGTTGATGAAAGCTTGTTTAATTTTTCTATTTGGTCCTAACAAAGCAAAACAGATCCCAGCCCTATTTTATTCTACTTCCAAATAAATAACATATATTCATGTACCCCTTGCATGGCAGTCGTGGATCACTAGGGGTATGAGTACCCCCAGTTTGGAATCACTGCACTATGCCATTATATAAAAGTTGGCTACGTCCAATCCATCCATCCATCCATCCATCCATCCATCCATCCATCCATCCATCCATCCATCCATCCATCCATCCATCCATCCATCNATCCATCCATCCATCCATCCATCCATCCATCCATCCATCCATCCATCCATCCATCCATCCATCCATCCATCCATCCATGTTTGGCTTCTCTTGGTTAGATCATTAGTAAAAGACCAAAATGTCTCAAATGTAAATCATGCAAGCTGTGACATATACCGCTGCTGACTGGAAAACATGTCTGTCTGTTTACCTCCCACTGTAGATTGAAAACGCCAATGACGTGTTGATTACTCCGCTGGAGAGGTTCAGGAAAGAGCAGATCAGTGCAGCAAAGGTAAGAAGAGCAACAACAATCAACCACAGCACCAGTCACAGAAATGGTCATACATTGCATGAGCTGTAGATGAGTATTGATGTGTCCACAGCGGCTGTGAGACATTAATCAATAAAGCCTCTTTATGCTCTTGTGGCCGCTGGACCACACACAAACCCTGATGAAGGTTCTAGCCTTTTAAAATAAAATAGTATAGATACGTTTTAATGAAAAGCAGGCAAAAATACTTATGAAAACTTATTTTCTGTCTGTCTGTCTGTCTGTCTGTCTGTCTATCTATCTTTAGTTGTTCCAAATTACTAAATCCCATTTTAATCCAAAACAAAGTTGATAAAATGTATCAACGTTTGAATTCAAAAACCCTTCTATCATAATAAAAAGGTTTTGAGTATGGCATTTGTTCAATAATCTAAGAAATGTCATCCCTATGAGCAGAACACCACATATATTTTTTGTAATTAATTTATTATTTAGGTTATTCAACCATCAGACCGGTTACATATATTCACGATTATGGAGGAATGCTGTAAAAACATTTAATTAATACTAAATTGTCATTTAATAATTTTTTAAATACTTTTTCCAGTTCTGTTTTATTTGAATTACTAATGTGACTTTCTAATTTTCTTTAATGGGATGGTATCTAAACAGTCAAGCAAAACTTTAGATGATTTCAACCCAGCAGAAGTAGCAGTTAACCAGGAGCATTGTAAGCCATGCCCATATACTCACATTGCTTCCTTGCAGACCCCAACCCCCAACTGACCTGTGCTGCAGTATTTGTCTTTCCCTGAAGACAATAAAATGACCTAAATTACAGATTAGGGAAATATATATTGCTGCTTTAATTAAAAGGACAGAAATAGCAGTTCTCCCCTGATCAAGGGTATATGTTCTTGCATTAGAACATTAAACACAAAGAAAACAAAACAGTATATCATGTTTTCCCCCCTAAAGACCCTCCCCCATGTGCCAAATATTACAGATTATAATCTGACTTGATTAGGTCACATGTGCTTGATCCATGCGGTCAGTAGCCAAAGGATCTAAATATGTAGCAGCAGGAGTTCTAAGTAACATATATTTTAAATAAACAGTTTATCAATCCTGTGTTGCAGGGTTTTGTCTGATCTTGGAACGGTTACTGCATGTTTGATGAAGTTAGGACAAATTAAATTATATGATAATACTACCATTAGAAGATAGAGATTAGAGATGATTTAAGATCTGCCACAGAGTTTATTTGTTAAATAAAAAAATAAGCTCCATCTGTAGGGTTGCATATTTCATACAATAGGTCTAGATTGTTATATTATTCCCGGGTGAATTTCAATTAACCAAAAGCATCCCACAAAAAATGATTTCAAACAATTGCCTCGCAATAAAATCAAATGTTGACAGACCTGAAGAACAAATGATGCTAACATGAGGCTGCTGCCTGTTTTCTTTCACCAATGGTGGAATTATTTCAATAAATGCACTGAGATGCAACGCTCAGCAGCACAAACAATGCTTGGTCTCAATACAACCTTTACAATTCCAGCTTTGGCATTTAAAGATTTATTCAGGATTAATCATTTTCAGGTATTTTCCACCATTATTGCGAAGTTCATCCTGTGTAACGCAATAGAAAAACAGACACATTAGTTAGGGGTGAAATAACAAAAAATTAAAAAAATCTGGAACCACATTCATAAGCTAACATTTGCTTTAAACTTCTTATCATGTCTCCCTTTTAATTTCAATATTTGGCCTTTTTTGATTGGAGAATGTCGGAATGTCACAGTTTGATATGATGATGTTCATCTATCCTGCAAAAGTTATCCATATATACGAAGTTTTGATGCCATTTCTTATGAAAAACCTGAGAACCCCAGGGCATGACAGAGTCTCCACCCTGCTTTATAGTGGGAAAGGTGTTTTTTGGCTGAAACACAGCGGTGTGTTTAAAATTTTTTTTACAAACGTCGTGATTTGGCTCCCTTAGACAATAATATATTTTCCTATGAGGTTTTGGGAGGTTTAAGCAGGATCAGAACCTTTTGTGACAAATAGAGCATACAGCAGATTATTCTCACATAAATATCCCCAGCAGCCAATTAAAAAATGGATGCAGCTCCCGCAGTCTTGCTGTCGGTCTCTAGGTAGGCTTCCTATTCAAATTTCCTTTAACTGTTGTTGAATTTTTAACTGCGGGTTGAGGCAAAAAGAGTGGATTTTATTGATGTTTTTGTTTGGATTAATAATTGGACTAATAATTAGTCACAAAAAAAACCCATAACCTTAGTTATTAAAAGATGTTGGACTAAAAACTGCTTGATAAAACTGGATATATTAGAATTTTACAAGACAAAATGAAAAAGTGAAGCTTTTCTGGAAGACACTGGGGTTAATAATCTAGTAATTAACATTTTTCTCTTTTTTTGGGCATATTAGATGTGCTGTTTATGACTTTATTATAGATATGTGACCTTAAGCTAGTGTAAAACATTTCTTTGCTCTAGTAAAGTTAACATCCTCAGCTATTGTATCACACTGCCACCTGCTGGTAGTTCCAATATTTTCACTTCTGTCTCACTTTTTTTTTTATTTTTATTTTTTTACTTAAACTTTTGTTACTTCAGCAAAACTAAAGTAGAATTATGAAAAAAGCCCAGAAGAGCAATTTAGATTTGAACACTTTACTATTTTTATTTGTTTTACTTATGTGAAACCTGGAATAGATCTTAAACAGAAGTTGCTATTTTAGAATGGGCGTCTATAGAGAATCGAAGAGGCAAACTTTGAACAGAGAATCTGTTGTTATGAGCAACACTAACCCTTCCTGATATGGTCTGCAGCTGTTTTCTAATTCCCACTCAAACCTGGAGGAACGACACAGCTTTTTGTTGCTCGGTTTGAGCATTTCCTTTTTCCTCAGTATTTTTCAGCTCATAGTTTAAGAACCAACTCATCATCCTACCATGTTTCTTTGTCCATGTGCTGAAATACTTTTTTTTTGGACAAACAGCTGGGCTCCCAGATTCTCACTGAGTCCTGAAATATTCTTTCCAGGGGAACAAAAAAAGCTATTCAGAAAATCTCCAGCACTTCATTTAATAAAACAGCTACAAGTTAAAATGTGGCTAAATGCAAAAGTTTGCATAAATGCCATATTTGTAAATTAAAAAAGGAAACATGCTGACAGACGATGAGCCCATATCTCTCCTGTATGGGACTGTTTGCACTACTTCTCCCCGTAGTTCAACATTTATCCTGAATAATTTTCTCAGCTACAAAGCTCTTAATAACCTGACCTCAACAGAAAATCCCTTAGTTCCTTATTAATGCTAAGAGGCCTGTGCTCTCTCAGAATGCAGGATTTCTTTGTTTTTCAGAGTCTTGAGGGTTTTGTGTAAACTAAGCCTAAAATACTTTTAACCAACTTTAGTCCTTTCTCCTAAAGAACCATACCTGCAGTAAGTATAGTTTAAGTCTAAGATTTATTCACTAAATATGTTTATTTGCCCTATGCTTCTGGTTCCTTGCATATTTTTTAAAATGGTATTGGAATTATAAATAAATGTTTGTTTTTGTTCTTATTATTTATCATTTTGTTACAGTTTGTACCTGTTTCTAATCATTTAAATAATTACTTTTGAAATTATCTGTGAAGTTATTCAGTAAAAGGAGGGAAGAATGTTTGATGGATATTTTATGACAAATGTTTACTTGTATTTTCAGTTTCATTTCGACACAATATGAAGGAGAGGTATCTGTGGGTTAAAGAGCAGAGTTTAATGTGTTTGTTTGTGTGCATTTGCTAAATTAAGAGCACATTTTCTACATGCAGTAATAAAGTGGTTATTTAAAGTTTGAAGTAACATCCAAATTTGTTAATTTAATCATTTATTTTGTCTGTAAACACAGCCTTCACATGAGGGAGAACCATAATCTGAGAACCATAACTGCTTGGTGAAATGCTCCGGTCATGATTTTATCTAAAGGACTGACCCAAAATGTGGAAGTCCAAACAGAGAGAAACAGATGAAAAGTTTGACGGATTTTGTTGAAGATGTTAAGCTCGGTGCAGAGTTTCTCTGAACTCTGTTCAGCCGGAACTGGAAGGCAAGGGGAAGACAGACTGTTAGTTCAGGCTCAGTGGGAAATTTGATTCGTTGATCTTGAAGGAGAGGATCTGATTGTTGACTCACGTTTCCAGAGAACTGAAGGATCCTTGGCTCCAATCTGTGTGTTGGTTTTCCAGTGTATGTCTGATTCGGCGGAGGGTGGAACAGGGTTTACCCAGAACTCGGACGGTGTAGGTGAACGGAGAAGCTGATTGCCACTCAGATTTCCTGCTGTACTTGAACGGGTCTTGGTGAAGATGATTCCCTTGCTCAGAGAGTAATTTCAACGTCCTCAAAAAGGAGACTGGATCCAAACCTCCTGTTTGGAACCCGTCGCTCAGTTTAAGGCTCAGTTGATCCCTCCTGGAAGAGGAGGTCCAAAAAGGTCCAGTTTGCAGGATGACTTCCTGCTGAGAGGCAAAGACAAAAACAAAGTTAAAACTCAGGGAGACAAGAACTCAGTCTTACTCAGAGAAAACTCAGCTTGGCTAGAGTACCAAAAACTGGCAAACACTCTGGCGTCGAGGTAGTGGCAATCAGCCGCTTAAGAGCACTCCGTTAATGAGGTAACCGTCAGCAGGTGTGTGAGGAGGCGAACCAGAATCAGGCGCCTCCTGTTGGTGGAAGGGAGACAAACACAAAATGGTTCAATAAGGTCAGGTCATTTGATTTGCTTCATCCCAAACTCTGGAGATCTCTAATAAACCTAGCTCTACTGTACCAGGAATGAACAATTTCCTCCCCTAAGATTTCAGATGGAGAATTTCTACTGGTCGCAAAATCTCATCTCATTACTTAATCTGATGACACGCCTTGTTTTCCCAGTTAGGGAGACACTGGTCCATACCCTCCTCACTGCCTCCAACAAAAGCTGTTTAACAGAGACAATTTGACAATGTTGTCATGGCTACCAGCATCATACTCGACTCTGCTGCTCAATCAACAAATGCATTTTACAAAAGTGGAGAAACTGATCTACAAGCCTGCAGGAAGAGAGCAGGATACATGAAGACTGATCAAAAAATGTCTTCTTTGGATTTCTTTGTGACAGGAAGCCAAGAAGAAGTACGACAAAGAGACAGAGAAATATTGTGCGGTGCTGGAGAAACATCTAAGCCTTTCAGCAAAGAAAAAAGAGTCCCACCTACATGAAGTAAGGCAATTTCTTTGAGTCCACGTCTGTCATCTGTCTCCCAACCTCCCACATTGATCGTCGTATCCATTTCCTTTTTCTGTTCCAGGCAGACAACCAGGTTGATCATGTCAGGCAGCATTTCTATGAAGTTTCTCTGGAGTACGTTTTTAAGGTTCAAGAGGTTCAAGAGAGGAAGATGTTTGACTTTGTGGAGCCTGTAAGAAAGCACAGATTTTTATTCATTTTTTTTCTATTTATAGCCTTTAAACAATATAAAGGTTCCTTTAATTCATTTTGCTGACTGGTCTTTATTACATTAAGTTAATTTGCCGGTTGCTCTGAACAGCTTTTGTTTGTTTTCTTTAGGAAATAAAGAATTTTTTGCAAGATTTTCTCAGAAAGTACCCAGGAAAAGTTGAATATTTCTAATATTTGATTTGTATTATAACCTAGCTAAATTCTTCGGGTTTTTTGTTGTTTGTTTTTTCATTTTTTTCATCCATTCTTCCCATAATTCCTCTGTGTTTTTTTCACACTTTGTTTCAGCTGTTGGCATTTCTACAAGGCCTGTTCACCTACTATCACCATGGCTATGAGCTCGCAAAGGACTTTAACCATTTCAAGACTGATCTCACTATCAGCATACAGAATGTAAGAACCCCAAAACAAACATACTAACACAAATCAGACTTTTGTCCTGATGAAGTTTGCACTATGAACAAAGTTTTTTTTTTTTTTTGTTGAAATAGAATATTTTCAGCATTTTGCCATCCTGTAAGTTATCAATAATTTAGCATCTCTAGTTTATAAAAATCCTCAAAATAACTCTAGAAAGACTGACTTCCATCAGGGATGTAAATGTATAAAATTTGCCAAACACATTTCATGACTTTACCTGGAAATTTGAGCTTTGGTCGGATTATTTACAGCAGTAGTCACTCCAGGTTGCGTGGAAGTGAAGATACTTGCATCTAAAAGCACTTCCTACCCACTGGTAAGCATGGTGGGGGATTAGTGATGCTTTGGGCAAACCTTAAATAGGTAGATTGGAGACTTGGGCATGCAATGTAACTGCAGGTTTTTCTATTTATGAGTAAAACTTTGGCAAATATATCCACCTCTACTTAATTTGCTGATGTTTTGTTTTAAATAATCAATCATGATGAAGAATTTACAGTATATATTTGTAGACAGAAAAGCTTGACTTTTGCTAAGCTTAAGATTCTACAGTGATTCCCTCAGTAGGAACTCTTCAGGTTGTATCACTGAAAGGTTTTTAAAAGACCTGTTGCTGCAGTAACAGGAAAATCGAATACTTAGCTGATGTGAATTATAAAATGTAGAAGTCTCAGCTCGTCTAAATGTTTGCTTACAGACGAGGAACCGTTTTGAGAGCACACGTTCTGAGGTTGAAAGTCTGATGAGGAAGATGAAGGAGAACCCTCATGAACATAAGAGCGTCAGCCAGCACACCATGGAGGGCTACCTGTTCGTTCTGGAGAAGCGTGAGTAAAAAGACTGCCTTGGTATCTGTCAGGATGTTAAACCTGTCATGTCTGATCTGTTGGAGGCCTGACAACAGCTTCTGCTCCACGTCGTTTCCATGGCAGCCAATATTATCTCTAATCCAGGCCTGATTCAGCCTTTTCTTTCTTTCTTTCTTTCTTTCTTTCTTTCTTTCTTTCTTTCTTTCTTTCTTTCTTTCTTTCTTTCTTTCTTTCTT
>NW_015150726.1:46945-48345 GCF_000732505.1 Cyprinodon variegatus | reverse complement strand
TTCAGCCTCGTCTGTGAACCCGGCTTTATTGTTAAGACATGTTTGCTCTGTAGCTGTCATGAAGTAATCGGCACAAACTCTTCAAACATTACAGCTGGATCAAAAAAAATCGTTTTGTTTTTTTTAATCAACAATTTATGGATTTTAACTTTGCTTTCAAACATTTATGAAAATAAGGTTCAGCAGTGCCTAACACACCTGTTTAATCTAAACATGTTTTAGAAAGAATTCTGTTCTTTTGGAGCATCTGTTGGCGTGTTTTAAAAAATAAACGTTTTAAAAATACAGTTTTTTAATACATTGTCCATGCTTTATAATAAAATATATAAATGAATCCAATGCACTGCAAGCAGAAGTTAACTATTTAGTAAACAAAGCTGAGAGCTGCAGAGAATCTGCAAAACTTTATTGCTGAATGGAAGCCATATGAAGTAGATGCTAGCTAGAAGCTATGTTAAGGAAAAATCAGTAGAATGCTTTTATCAGATGAGAAGAAAATTATGTTTTCGGATTTGTAGTCAATAAATGGGTAAGGCTGTTAAACCTACTCTAGAGAATAGACGGCAAATTTTGCTGTTTATCATCTGAAGGGAGAAGTGAAATATAAATGCACATTATTCAGAAATTTATAAACAATATCGCTACAAACATGAAGGATCCATCCTCTTCACATCCCAAATAGCCACAAACACATAATTGAACATTTTATAATGTTATTTATTTTAAAAAGATGTTATTCTTTATTATTCTTGATTAGGGCATTACAAGTGACTACAGAGTGAGATATAATGCCAAAAACAACAGGAAACTATCTGAATATTAATCAAAACTTACCTAATTAAAAGTAAATTCAATTCAGTGTATTTATATAGTGCTAATTCACATTGAATTGAATCTTAAGGCACATTACAATTCAACCAGATCTCACAGTCAGATTGATTCAAAGTTTTCTATCTAAGGAAAACCAGCTGATAGCATCAGCTCATTGACTGGAAGACAATCCCTCACACCAAGCATGCTCATAGCGACAGTGGAGAGGAAAAACTCATTTTTAACAGGAGCAAACCCCCAGCAGTGTAAAACAAAATGACAAAAACGTACCTTCCTAATTAAGAAAAACATCAGAAAACAAAGAAAACATAAACGGCAGCTCGCTATTGCAAACTCCAAAACTTTACATGGTGTTAACAGACAAACAGTGTGGCTGGTTGAGATGAGCTGAGGATGGTGGGTAGGAAGTCCACCTCTGCAGCTTTTCTATCCGTCACCTCTGTAAGGCCACCAGTTGGACATCTCCGTCATCTTCTAGGAACCAATCAGAGACAAGCACTTCTACACTCATATTTGCATAATTAAGTTGATGACACCAATCCTAAGAGGCATGAAAAACAAACATTATT
>NW_015150726.1:22997-46618 GCF_000732505.1 Cyprinodon variegatus | reverse complement strand
GTATTTCAAATGCTGCTGCTCTCATCTTATCTGCAGTATTGCAGATTTTCTAGGTTTCATTAAAATCATGAAATCCATTTTGAATTACAAGCTATGCTAAATCCAACATTTATAAAGATAATAATGTTCTTGTTGCATGTTTTTGTATAAACACACAATTTAACAACTTGCTGTTGAAATTGTTGGGGAAAAAAAATCATTTTATAGCTTCATAATGCAAATAATTGCCTCTCTTTTTGTTTGCAGGTGTATAATCTAAACAGAGACAACCAAACTGAGGCCAGTAAGTAGATTGTTTTTATAACCTAAAAATGGATTTGAGGATAACCTAATTTCAGCTGTCCTAATTTATTTAGTAATGTTTCATTTCTAAAAAATAAAATAATAAAAAAAAAAAATAAGAGAAAAAGTAAACTTTTTGGAGATGGCTGAACGTTGAAACAAATCTGGAAGGGGAGTAGTTTGTATCATTAGACCCTTTCAGTGAATTTGCAACATTAATTCATCTGGAAAACCAGCGAACCCTTAAAGTCCACTCAGTGTATTACGATGAGGTGCTGTTGAAATTTTTGATTTATGACAAAGGAAAAAAACCATCAAGCAATCATAATCGAACATTCAGAAATTGTTCAGATGATCAAATATAAAGGAGGTAAAATTGCCTAATAAAGGCCTTCTCTTTGGTTAGGGCGATAATAATAAAAAAAAAGACATAAGGAAAATAGAGTGAAATTATTGAACTTTTTAACCTTTTACCACATTTCAGGATTCAAACATAGAGGTATAATATTGCAATTTTTTGTTAAGAATCAATAACAAGTGGGACACAATCATGAAGTGGATTAAAAAATTGGTTGGATATTTTAATATATCCATAATATAAATCCAGAGATGCAGCCAAGAGGCCCATGATCACTCTGGAAGAACTGTAGAGATCTATAGCTGAGGTGGGAGACCCTGTCCATAAGATAACAGTTTGTTTGTTTTTCTTCTGGAAGAAAGCCAATTCTTAAAGATATCCAAAAAAGTCTTGATTAAAGTTTAGCACAAACAACCTGGGAGACACAGCAAACATGGAAGAAGATGCTCTGGTCAGATGAAAAATTCGAACATTTCAGCAACAAGGCAAATCATTATGTTTGGCATAAAGCAACAGAGCTCATCGCCCTGAACACATCATGGTTTGGGCCTGCTTTTCTTCAGCAGGGACCGGGAAGAAAACCTGTTGGAGTCTGCAGAAGACCCGAGACTGGGACGGAGATTTAAATCTACAATGGAATGGTTCACAAACAAACACATCCAGGTGTTAGAATGGCCATTTCGGAGTGCAGACCTTAATATACTGGAGAATCTGTGGAAAGAACTGAAAACTGCTGTTCATAAACGCTCTCCATCCAACTTCACTGAGCTCCAGCTGTTTGACAAGGAAGAATGGGCAAAAATTTCAGTCTCTCAATGTGTAAAACTGATAGAGACAAACCCCAAGCGACTTGCAGCTGTAATCGTGGCAAAAAGTGGCACTAAGAAGTATTAACTGAAGGGGGATGAATCATTTTGCACACCCATTTGTTCAGTTTTTTATTTGTTAAAGTTTGAAATATCCTAAGCGTTTCTTTCCACCTCATGACTGTGTCCCACTTGTTGATTCTTCACAAAGAAATACAATTTAACGTCTCTGTTTGAAGCCTGAAATGTGACAAAAGGTTGAAAAGTTTAAGTGACTGAATATTTTTGGAAGGCGCTGTAAAAGAGGTGAGCAGTGACATCTTTTTTTAACACCTGTGGTGTCATTTCAGCTGACTGTACTCAGATTCCCCGGCTGGGGAAAACTGACACTGCCCATCTGAATATTCTGAATGAGCACATTTTTTAATTTTCACAAGATAACGTCATACAGCAGTCTAACTCTTGTAGTTTAAATAAAAACGTATTGGAACCTAAAGGAATTTCTTGTAAGGATGAGAAGCATTTTAAGATTGTATAAACATCTTAAGACTAAAGATCATGTCATGTTGTATTTATATAAGCTCCTAATCGTCTCTTGCTCATTCTGTTTGTCTCTCATCCCCAGTGGCCCAGCTGGATGTCACTGGGTTCAACATCATGAAAAAATTCATCTACGCCGTGGAAACTCGAGGTAGACTATTAACAGTATATCTGCTTGGTTGCTCTCCTGCTTCATTCATTTGGTTTATTGAACTTCTGCATATATTCACTGGACATCTGCTTGACCAGATTACACACCGACCTTTTCAGTATGCGTATTTATAGAAGATTATTTACTTAAAATATGTAAGAAATTGCTTTTTTTGGGGTAAAGATTCCTTATCTGACCAAGAATAGTTTTTCCCTTATTTGAAGCCTTTGATATGTTCCATATATGTTGTTATGCACATCAGTGCCTTTCTTTGACGTTTGATCATTTTTTCTTCACTTGCTTTTTTTTTAATAACACAACAAATGTTGTTTTTTTGCTTTTTCTATTTAATCAGAGTATAACATTTTTCAATAACTGCATTTATTTTCTTTTTCTGTGATTTGTTTCACTTCTATTTGCTGTACTTGTAGCTCACTAAAAGTGGTCTCCTCATTATTTATCCTTTTATTTAAGGCAAATTTATTTATAGAACAATTCAGTACAAAGACAATGCAAAGTGCTTAACATGATTAGAATATAGGAAAATAAAACAGAATCAAAGCAAGTAGAAAAAATACATAAATAAAAAATAAATAAAAAAAGCTGTAAGCTTCTCTATTATTTTATTTTTTTTATTTTTTGCAGAGTTCTTAATCTGACTTTAAAGAGACACTGTGATTATGGGAAAATGATAAACCCTACATCTAAATTATTTGTCCATTGCTGGTTAATGTAATCTAATTTCCGGCCCTTTTATCAAGCTAAACAAAAACCTAGATTGACAACGAACCAGAAGCAGAAAAAAAAATGCATCCCACAGGATGTTGATGTATTTTGATATTGCTGTTCTTATTGCAGGAATTAAGGTTATATGTAATGCGACATCCTTGACATTGCAAGCCGTGTTGCTAAAAGTTTAAATCTGGCTCGAATGAATCTGCATCTCTGTGATCTTTCTGGACACTCGTGGCCTTCACATGCTCCTCTAAAATGCCACAGTAAAGGTCTCCATGATTGAAAAATAAAAGGAAAAAAAGGACCTTGTTTTGTCAGTCGCCCCAAGAACATCAGTTCCTGCTTCTCTATGCTGCTTTACATTTTAGCAGATAGAGCCACATTGTAATATTTAATTGAATATGCCCTTGTTATTGGATCTGTTTTGATTAAAAACTGAGTTTAGTGAAACAGACTAAAATGTACCGATATGGTGTTTCTTTAAATACAGCCTGACTGCTTTAGAACCATCAAAGTTTTAGGTTTTCTCACTGATTCATGCCAGCGTTCGATAAAGCTTGTAACTAAGCATGCCAGGTCATTACATCATCACTTATACCACATGTTTTGTTTTTAGTTTTTTATCCACAAATAGTGCAGCAAAACCTTTTTAAATTACTCTACAATCAATGTAACCAGATGTTCTACTTTACTTTAATAAGGTGATATGGACGCCTTTGATGCTTTGAATATTGACTTTCTCTACGCCTTCACACACAGATGTAAGAGTGCATTGCCTTTATAAGCGGTAGTGGTTTCTAAAATGGACCTAAATGTGGCTCTTCTCCCAGGGTGCTTTAGTGTTAGGGAGTGGCAGTTCATCTTTGTAATAGAATTAAATAGAAAGACATTATTGTCTATCATACACAACGATGTATGATAGACAATAAGGCTTGCTCACACCCAATAGTGTAATAAAATATATTAACATAAAAAAATTACTTTAGGCAACAAGTTATTCAGCTCCTTGATGGCAGTGGGCACAAAATGGCATGAGGAAGTCTGCATGTCTGCCGTGATGGAAGGAGCTCAGAGTGACGGGAGAGTGGATGGCTATTGTCATCTGTGATCTTATGAAAGACCCGATGCAATCCTTTACTGTAATTTTTTCTGTGTCATATTTGATTTCATTTGTGTATATTGAAAAAAGGGCAATAATATGCACCCTTGGGGCAGACCTTTATTTAGCGTAACACTGTCAGACATCACACTAAGACAAGATGGCTACTGTTTAAACCACACCGATGATATGTATAGAAGTTGGTCTCTGTTTTATACCAAGATTCTTGATAAGCACTTGATTATAGCCATGCTACTTTTTTCTATAATGGAATTGATCAACAGTACAAACTTTATTACTAAAAAAAAATGCTGCAGTCAGTTATGTAACACGGTTATGTGATGCTGTGGGCCACCCTCCCTTTCATAGCTCAAGGAAACTGGAGCAACTCCTTAGCTCCTTACATTGTTGCTCCAATTAAATATGCATCCATTTCAATGCTTATAGGCCATTTTTAACTTAAATAGAGGCGTTACGGTTAGTTTATGTTTATGCATTTAGCAGACACTTTTATCCAAAGCAACTTACAAAATAGAAACAGTTTTACAGTTATGAAAGTAAGTTCTCTAGAGGAAAATTTCAAGTTATAATCTGTTGTGACAACAAACAGATAGTGGGAGGTACAGAAAGAGTAGCAGAGGTGTTCAGAGCTATCGGTAAGAGTTAGGATAAGAGATGCTTTTTGAAGAGGTTGGTCTTTAAGAGTTTCCTAAGAAAGGGATGCTGCTGTTCTTGTAGCGCTTTGTAGGTCATTCCACCATCTTGGAACAACCAATGAAAACAGTCTGGATTGTCTTAAGCGTGGTGTAGGCTCTGCTAGACGACAATCCATTGACGACTGGAGTCACTGAGTTGTGACATAAGCATTTGCAAGAAGGTTCAAGTTGTTAGTTAATGAAGGAGGCTCCTTGTTTAATTTTTCCAAATAAATTTTTCTGAGTTTTATTTTAATATGTTCAATATTCTCTAGTAATTTCATTAATGTTTCCATAGAATAACATCCTGGTATTGTCTCTGCTCCTTCAGGTATTGGGGAGCAGGGCTTGTACCGTATCGTTGGCGTAAACTCCAAAGTACAGAAACTACTGAGCCTGGCTATGGGTAAACACAAAACACTCACATAACAATGTCCAAATTTCTTAAGGGGAAATCATCTACTTATGTTTAAAAAAAAAACATTTCACCATTATTGATTTTAAGTGAACAATTTGGTTTATCAGATCCTAAGACGTGTGCTGATGTGGAGCTGGACAACCCAGAGTGGGAGATTAAAACAATAACAAGTGCAATCAAGTTTTATCTCAGGTATGTGTGGGAAAACTGATCTGATTTGTTGCTTCCTGTCTTTATAATAACTGGACAGTTTCTGATAGATTCATACCCTAAAATGACAGTTTAATTCCCTATAACCTCGATGCATATTACTCTACCTGTCATCTCTTGTTTGTCCAGGATGTTGCCTGCACCTCTCATGACATATCAGTACCAGAGGAGTTTCATCAAAGCTGCCAGTAAGTCTCATATTATTCTGCATCAAGATAAACAGCTATTTAAATAAAAGAGTGATTGTAGCAACAACAGGAAAGATCTAATTTAAGTCGAATTTCCATCCTGTAGGTAGATTTTAGTAGTTGCTATTTTAAGATGTAATCCTTCTGAATTACATAGGGATGATATCAATAAGTATGTTTTTTTTTTACGCTTTTTTATGTTTTGGGAAATCCTTAGATGACTTTTAAAACACAACAAATACAATTCTGCATCTGAATGACATAAATGGGACTTAATTTATTCTTATAATTCTTCTGTGACACAGATTGCCTCCAGCCAGCGTGTGGATTAGAAGTATTACACAGATAAGGGTCAGATTTGACATGAAGGTCAAAAGCCGAGGGTTTCTGAACTAAATGGTACAAACTCTGTGAGGGAGTTATGTAATTCCAAACCACAGCTTAAAAATTATCTATTTTTGTATGTAAAGCGCCCGTTGTGGAGGAAAAAAAAAAAAAAAACTTGGCTTACTCAGCCATTTTAAAGATTGATTATCTCTACTGTCCAACAGCCAAAGCAATCGTTTCAGTCCACTGCATTCCTTTCCTGCTGCTGCTGCTGGGATACAAAATAAACTTCTGAAAGCAGAGGCTGGCTCAGACTTTCTTCCCAAAGTCATCAGCTAAATTAATGTCAGTTTTGATGTAAATTAATATGAAGAGCAAACATTTATGTTAAAAAGCAAAACATAAAAGGAGTGTGTAATAACTGCACGCCTACCAAGCTACTGTAATCCACCTAAAATGATGGGTCGGGCAAGGAGAACATCAGAGAAGCAGTCTCGTTAATCAGTCTTAAGCTTAACGAGTTGGAGAAATTGTTCAATTAAAAAGGTTTTAATTAATAAAAAAGTTGAAATAAACATATTCTAAGACTAAACTCTGTAGTTGCAACATCATTTGAAAAATGTTACAGGAGATATGAATATTATATGTTTATGAACAATATGTAATTTCTCTTGTTAATTATAATCTTTTCTACTGTATGTCAAAAGATCAGGAGTAATTCAGTTTAACCGAGTCAGGTTTTAAAAGTTGGACGGACAGGTTTTCCGTGTTTGACTGCGGCTAATCCTAAAGAAAGAACGACAGCAATGCTGGCCTCCGGGAAATGACTGGTTGTCCCTAGCAACACTACCAGGATGCAGCGTTGTATAAAGAGAAGCCAAACAAGGGTGGAGGGGGCGGTCAACAGGGCTTGTGGAAGTTTAGTGTGTAAAACAGCTGGTTTAAAGACATTCTGGAATTTTTCTCTTTATAATGTTTGCTTAAAACCTTTTTTTTTGTTTTATTTTTTTCACTTTTCTTATGTCAGAACATCTCTGTGGTTTGAAAAACTATATAAGGAGGAATGTGGCTGAATATTGTTTCTTTTCTCCTCTCACTTGGCAGAGCGCCGTGAGAACGCTGTCCTGCTTTGAACTCTCTCTGCCAGCTCCTCCCTCTTTCCCTTCTCTTTCACATC
Source organism: Cyprinodon variegatus (assembly GCF_000732505.1). NCBI lineage: Eukaryota > Metazoa > Chordata > Actinopteri > Cyprinodontiformes > Cyprinodontidae > Cyprinodon > Cyprinodon variegatus. Next base: position 39,632 of record NW_015150726.1, on the reverse strand, counting down.
TCGTCCCTCCTCTGTCACTCATCTTCCCCCCTCCTCATGTTTCCTCTCATCCAATGTATAGAATTTCAGGTTGAAACATAGAAATGAGACAAAGATTCAAAAAGTAAGTAGTCTTGTGGGAGCAGGTTTTGTGTAGAGTGGAAGAGAAAGAAGAGGAAGAGCAGAAGGTGTGGCAGGATGGAATCTGTCTTCTGATACCTGTCTTTTGTGAGAACTGACAGGAGAATACCAAATGCATTAACTTTCCTTAGAACTGACATTTAGTTTTGCTTGCATGTTTTTCCCATGAGTTTTTAAATTTTTTTTTTTCTGTATACATTTCCTGCATTATTATTTCTTCAAACCCCTCTAAAAGTAAAAAAAACAACTATTCATTATACTGTTTTCTATTAATCCAAATTAATGAATTCCAAATAGAAATATGAGCCGGTGCTGCAGAAAGCTTTTTTGCACACAACTAGTCTAGCAAGTCAGCATTTCCCTCTTAAACAAATATCAACTGATATCTATCTTTTAATCATCGCTTGGTTTCACCCGATGTGTGAAAAGATTGTTATTCTCCTCCCGGCTATCCAGAAGGGATGAGATAAATATTTGATTGAGTGATATCTCTAATACTCACTGCCTTTTGTAAACCGGTGACTTAAATAGACAGGTGGTACATCAATGGAGTCCTTAAAACACATTGTCATCCTGAAAGCTTCTGAGACACATATATTATTGGATTTCAATGTGTTTTGTTAGAGCAGTTGATGCCTCCGAATAGAACAGATATCGAGATGTTAGCTGGACGGTTTGCCTTCAAGCGTCATCTACCAACCAGATGCCGGCGGCGCGGGTTTGTTTCATAGAAAATAATGAGGGTTTCTCATTTGCTTGTCTCATGCCGCTGATCTGTGTTGCCCTTTATTCCTTTCCCTAATGTCAGCTCAGGGCTGAAGGTTGTTGCCACTCATTTGTCAAGCAAATGTATTTACGCCCCAAGGTTTGCATATATGAGGAACAGTTAAGGGCTTGAATTACTTCTCAAACCGGTTTAGTTTTTTCACTAACATTGTTGCTTTTCATATAGATAGCCTTTCTAAAATAGGTAAAGTAAAATCTGTATTTTTTTGTTACACTTTACCCAGAGATAAACAATTTAGTTAACTTAGTAAAAGTTATTTAGTGAAAATATGGTGAAAAAAATGACTTTTCAAGTTTCTGCTACTGGAATCATCTTCATACCAGGACTAGTGTTTCACCGATACCGATACCAGTATCGAACGGGGCCCCGATACTGCCCTAAAATGGTGGTATCGGCGAGTACCAACAAATAGTGCATCAATACCATTTTGAGAGCCATAAGTTTATTCAACTATTGTCACCCACTCCAGGTAGGCAATAAAAAGTTCTACTGGATTAACTTGGTATTAGATTTTTTTCTGCTTCACAAAGGTAGGCAGCAGCTTGACAAAGCCATGATGGCAATTATTTTACATGCAAGTAGTATGCGGTTCTTCATATATACACACACACACACATTTTAAACAGGTGATATAGGTATGATATCGATATCAGCCTATACTGCACAGCCAGGTATCGGTATCGGAGCCAAAAAATGGCATCGGCGCAACACTAACCAGGACCCCTGCATGACTCTTCTACCTCCATGCTTTACAACTGGAATGGGTTTTATCTTTATTTTATTTTATTTTTTCTTGAATGCTGTATTTCCTTTATCAGGGTTTCCATGGATCATTAAAAATCATTAAAAGTCATTAAATTATTATTTTTTAAAATTAAGGCCTTAATTGGCATTAAAATTCATTAAATGTGTTTATTGTGGAATTTAAAATGCTTTATTTTAAAAAAAAAATTTATAAAAGCAATTTCGTCAGACATACTGCATCACAATATATTTACGTGGAACTGCGTCCGGTTGATCGCAAAGCTGTATGTTCAGAAAATAAGCTTGAGTCTGAGAAAAAGCTAGAGAATGGGGGGAAAAAAGCAAATTTTAACAAAAGTGGTTGGGAAAACGAGAAATTCGGGACATGGCTGCAGCCTGGCGACGGGTACCTGTTGGTGGTATTAAAATGATTTCTTAGAGCATTAAAAGAGCATTAAATTTGAGTTATTCATTCCTGTATAAACCCTGTTTATGCCAATAGGGTCATTTATTCTTCATTTTCAGATTTACTTGATAAAACAAAGAACACGACCCTGAGCATCCTCTTCATCAAACAAGCATAAAACAGAGGTGTCTTCTGTCAGAGTCTTCTCCTGAGCTGCTGTGAGAAAGACTTTGGAAGATCTTTCCACCTTAGAGCCATCATCTCATATAACTTGATCAAAGAAAACTTGTTTTATGAATTATAACAGTGTTTCCCAACTTTTTTTGATTTGTGAACCCCTTTGGGCATTTTGTCTTACCATGAGCACCCCTCTCATTTAAAAGTATCTGGCCTTTAAAGACTGTGCAACACTTGGCTGCCTAACAGTTGCCCAAAAGTGGAGCGTACAATAACTGATTATAAAATAAAATATATTTTAATCAACTTAATTTTTTAAGTTGAGCATTTAATTGTGATGCATTTTATGCTTTCCATCTCAAATAAAAAACATAAATATGTTGCCTGGAAATGAGTAAGGAATCAAAATAAATACAAAATAAAATCATATTATAAACCTGTATTTATAAAACAGGCGCTCCTCTGAGTATCTCCTCTATCATATTTAAACTTGATAAACTGGGAACAAAATATTGAACATTATAGTCAGACTCACTTAATTAGTTTTACTTTGTTTTCATCAAAACTCCTGAGCTGCTTTGATGAGCTCTGATAGCTTAGTGTGAAAAACAGCAGATACAGTACAAGGCTGTTCTCTACATCCAGTCTGTTCCTCTGCTTGATTTAGATGTGTGTCACAGCAGAAGGTGAACTTAAATAAAATCTTTCTTTTTGGTTGATAAAATCAATTGGATCCTAACAAAGTAGAATAGATCCCAGTCCGATTTTATTTTACTACCTAATAAATAAATAAAGGGGAGTGTTGGCCTAGTGGTTAGAGCAGTGTGCTTGTGCTCTGAGAAGGTTGCAAGTACCCCGTTTGATCCACACAGCCTCCACTCTGGGTTCGTGAACAAGACCCTTAACCCCACACTGCTCCCGGGGCACCACACAATGGCAGCCCACTGCTCCCCAAGGGGATGGCTTAAATGCAGAAAGTGGATTTCCCCATTGTGGCACAATAAAGGGATTTACATACATGTACTCCTTACAATGCGCACGCAGACCACTAGGAGTTTTGAGTACCCCCAGTTGGGAATCACTGAATTTCCTCCTTTAGTTTCCCTATGGGAAAATTTAAGGATTTCAAATGGAACTGAATCATCAAAATAAACAAATTTTACTCTAAATTGTCCCAGATATATTTTTTTCTCTACATCCTGGTATTTAGATGCGTTCTTTCAGGCAAACTTTAGATTAGCCTTCATATTTCTCTTTAAGATGCCACAAGTCTTTTGTATTATGGCAGACAGAAAGCTTCATTAGCCTGTTGTAGACCCCTGTATGACATTTTAGTGTTTTTTTTAATACTTATTTCTGCATTTTGCGCCCTGCTGTTATGCTCAGGTCCAAGGATCCGGGCCTGTATACAGAAACTTTGTCAGGATTAAAGTGTGTGAATGAGCTTTTCAGCCCTGTACTGCAGTCTGTGGTGCATTACTTTTCCGTTGACAGCCAGAGCTGGAGGCCTGATCTAGTGTGAGCACTTTGTCACCTTCCTGTTGACTTGGAACAGTGATGCTTTAACAGCAAGTCTGTCGGCCTTAACAGTCTACAAGGCTACACGCCTTTCCCAGTTTCCAGCAGTTCTCTCCAAGAAGATAAATTATCTTGCAAATCATAGATTGCATTATGGTGTAAATCATGAAAAAAATGTTGATAGCTTTAGTATTATTTACTTTGCCAACACGTTTACAGCAGAAACTGCATAGATGATTTAAACCTCCATTTGAAGCATAATGTGTGTCTTATGATTCATATGTATAGACATGCTTAATTAAAATCAGCATTTTGTCAAACCTCTGGTGACAAACCTTATGCTTGTACATCTTATGATCTTTCTAGATGATAATTTTCTACTGGGGTGTAACAGAGAGGCTTTAGGGGAAAAACATTCCTACTGCAAATTATTAAAGCACTTTCTGTTTCTCCTTTTCCTTATAATGTTTGTTGTAGCAGGAATCGCTTGTATGTTTACTTTTCTAAGCAAACTACAGTCTATAATTTACATAAACATTAAATGTTGTGCAGTATGGCAATCCAACTAACTAATAAACACATTGTTGCGCTAGCCAGACATTTTATGGAATTTAGGAGCATTTTCTTAGAAAACATTTCTCTTTGGTGTGACTATGAAGAGGGAGAGAAGGAATACACAAAATAACAAAAGCACAAGGTATAATTTTTGGGGTTTAGATTTAGTAAATATTAAAATAGACTAATGATCAATCAAACTTATTTTCATAAAAATATAAAACCTCATTCAGGAAATAAACTTTCCATGAATTTCTATGTAAATGCAGCCTCTACCTATAATGCCTCAGAATATTCTGTGTGTTTTAGGTCTACATAGTCTTTCCCCGTTAATGTTCCAACAGCTGACTGAAAGTGTGAATACAGCTCACTTTCTTAGAAGTGTGCGGTTATAAGGGATTAAGCCTAAAGAGCTAAATTTTGGTTAGTTTTGAGGATTATCTCTTCTTCTTTTGTAAACTCCTGGAATTAGTACTCAAACTATTCCTAAGTCTTATTTTCTTAGACGGTCTTTTAGTTCATTTGCATGATTAATAAAAATGTCCTCCTTTGTTCCAATATTACAATTGAAGAAACACATGTTGACTCTGTTAGCTAAATATTTGGTGCCTCGCTTATATTTTGTTATAATTGCTCATCCATGTCTTTTTTTCTTGAAGAAACTCACCTTTCTTGTTAAATGTGTCTTTCTGCAGAGATGGATAACCCAGAGGCCAGAGTGAAAGAGATCCACGCTCTCGTCCACCGACTGCCTGAGAAGAACAGACAGATGTTAGAGATGCTGATGAAACATCTGAACAAGTAGGTGGAAATAACACAGGTGGACCAAACTCTGACCCTGCAGACTGTGAACGGAGGACAGAGCACCTAAGGCCAAACAGGATGAATTATCTTCCTAGTTTGTTTTGTTTTGTTTATTGGAGAGATTAAAGGTAGAAAGTAGGTTCTTTAAGAAATTACAGAAATTAGACGATTGTGTTAATCAATAAAGTTAGAGCTAAGAAAATCCAAAAAAAGCTTGAATTTTCTGGCTACAATAGAGGTAGATGTTTCATTTCAACAAAGTTAAAAAAAAAAAAAAAATACGCTGGTATTTGTTTTCCAAGTTTGAAGACATTTCGCTTCCCATCCAGGAAGCTTTCTCAATTCAAAATGTCTGGAGTAGCGTTTGAGTTCAGGGCTCATAGATTGGCACAAATAAAGCTTTGTTATGGCTTAGAAAACATACAAATTGAACCAAAAAAACAGCTCCAACCCTTAGTCATTGGGAGTCGTTGAGGTCGTCGTTGGCCTGCAAACCCCGAAACGGGCCCATTTCTCTGATAAGGAAGTGGTTAGGGTCATTGTTGGCCTGGCTGACAACGTAGAGATTTCCGTTTATCATCTGGAGATATTTGAGCTGTCTAGAATTTTCTTCACTACTGTATATCAACCTGAGAAAGGCAACAGGATCTTAGAATGTGGGAGAGGAAATCATGGCGGAGGAACTCGAAGCTTGTTAATATGTTTTTACTGTAAATGTAGAGATATTTTGCAGAGAAAAGTCTCTAAAGCATTCTTGAGGTGGATTGGTTAAATTCTCTAGGAAGCGACGTTAAGTGGATTCTTATGTCTGTTTGGAAAACCTAGTTGGATTTACAAAAAGTAGTGCGTTGATAGGCTTCCATTGGGGAATTGTGTCTTTCACAGGTGGGTCTCTGCAAAAACCAAACACATCTTCTTTCATGTTGCCTTTAAAACGTCTTTACCTCTAACTATAGCATTTGCTTACTCTCCTAGTGGAGCTCAGAATATATGTGACTTGCTAACTTTACTAGTAAGTCTACACACCCTTAAATCTGGATTCAGTGTAAGTTTTAAATCTTCTTACATTTCTGTGAATCCGATGAAGAAATGAATAAAGCTCAGCTTCCCTTTTAGCTTTTTCCTCACATTTGCTCCATTTTTCTACTTTAGCTTAGTATTTGGGGAGAGATTTATAAAAGGATAAGCTAGGCTGAGGCTATGCATTCATATGTTTGCTGGAAAACTGAAGAATAAAGAATTTCCCTTTTTAGCATCGTAGTGAATCCAAGTGGTCACTCAGATTTGCAAAACAACAGTTTTACTGGGGGAAAATGAAAGATCTTGGTGGCTTAGCCAGAGTCAAGAATACATTTGAAAAAAGAAAAGTGCAGTGAGACGATTATGGACCAGAGATGTACTTTTAAAAATATAATAAATATTTGCAGAGCAGTGTATGCAAATGTTGTTATGTAAAAGTTAGGTTCCTACTATGGAAGACAAATCATTTGATTGCTTTCACAATGAATTTGTTTGGCATTAATTGTTCAGCTTTGTTTTCTAATACTGTTATTTTGATTGTAGAACCGTTTATTCCTGCAGCTTTAACCCTTTATAGGGTAAGTTACCATTTGTGCATACCCCTTACAAATGGAGTCCCCCCTCCCTCAGTGAGGTCCACAAGCACAAAAACTTAGATTAACCTCTTGGACACTAGGCCTGTTTTCGAGAAATATGCTTGAAAATATCATGCCCAAAATGAATTGAATATATCTCAAGACCTACAGAGTTTATTTTAATTGTTTTGGTATCAAAATAAAAGCAAGACCCCAGAGAATATGTTATAGGTCTAAAAACCATCTTGGGGCAAGTGCTGAGGACCCAAATTTGGGTCCTCATGTTATGAAAAGGTTGGTAGAAAAAAAAGTTAACAAGTCAAGAAAAAAATGTAAAAAGCCAAATAAAAAGTTCAAAAGTTAATAAGCCTATTTAACAATTATATTTAGGTTTCTAAACTAATAAATGTAATTGCCAGTATCAGAATGTATGCCTCTAAGGTTAATGTTGTACCCAAAAAAAATGTGTTTCTTTCACTCTCAGAGTTTTTTTTCATGAATTTCTTATACAAGCATTTATTTCTAAAATTAGCACTTGTTATTTTTCTTACTTTATTCGGGAAAGTTGGCGTTTCTTGTTATTACATCGACATTATTTTTTACCATCAAAATATCCATATTTTTTTAATGTTGCGAAGGTAATAGGGTCTTGTCCTGGATTCCAATAACACTGTTGGCTTGAAATTTTGATTTTTAAGGTATTTCCCTAAGAGCCCTATAAAGCAAATACCTTGTACATAACTATACATGGCAGATATATTGTATGTCAAGGCAAGGAAAGCGAGTTTATTCATAAAGCACATTTCAGTGGTAAAAATATTTAGAGTGCTGTACATATACAGTAAATGCATGCCTTTCAATAGTCAATTTGAGCATCAGCCTAAACAAAATCATGGTATGACATCGGTGGCTTATGCATAAGTATCCGACTGACATTGTGTATTGAGTCTAAACCCTGTGGATTTATCAGGCTTTCCTTCTAGAGCAGCAGCAGGCTACAATCTGTGAGATGGGCCATTGTCCATATTTATACTGCATGTGGGTAAGAGCATGCAGGCCTTTTGGCAACGGCCACATTTCCATGAGCTTTGAAGGATTACAGCTGTCGATTGCCATCATCATAACTGGCTTTTATAGGTGATAGTATCAGAGCACGCCTTTGGTTTTTACGGTTTCCTATCTGTATCAGCCTGAAGGTTGATTCATTGTATCATTGGACAGAATGAGTTCAATGTGTAAAAGGTTAAAGGCATAAACGATCTCCAACTATAGGTGAAAATCATAAACATGATTAGATAACGAGAACTGATTGAAATATTCTTATTTTTTCCATATATAGCATTGTTTTATGACCATATTTATTGGTAGAATAGATTGTATACCATTTATTATGGGTAAACATAACATACTTGTCTTAACTAACTCTGGCTTTACTGACACAGAATGTAAATGTAAATAAGTTGCGATAAAACAAAAGTATCTTGTAAAGTGAACTTCTTTGACCTTTGGTCTTCTCCGTCTCCCTTTATGCTTTGTCCTTTCCTGACCTGCTGCATGCAGACAGGTGATGCCCCCTGTTCTCTCTGCTCTTTCAGCTTTTCTGTAAAGGTCCTTGTCTGGCTGTTGATTTACAGTGGATTTTTATGACTTTGCACACGGTGACAGCTGCAGCCGGGAGCATTTTGCTTTCATTGCACCGGCCCATCTGTCTTCTCCTTTCTCGTAAATAGACCTTCTCTTCAGTCCTTGTAGGAAATTTCATGAATTCCTTGCAGACGTCTACTGTATGTAGGAGACTTATTTGCATGGTGACCTTGTAAAAAAAAAAAATAGCCCTGGCTAAAATGAATAAAAAAAGGATTAGATTAATTCAGATTGAAATTCCAGCAGTTGATTTCAGTGTATTTTTGATTTCCCTTGAGTAACAAACATGGGCAAATTGCAACTTGTAAAAATTAAGGATAGTTACTCTAATATGTGCTGTTTAGACAAAAACCAATCAACTGCATCAAACATTTAAAACCAGCTATAAAGAACTGCAATGGTTGCTGAAAACTAGTCTAACACATCAACAGAGTTCTGAGATTTTTCTGGATTATCTCACCTTAAAAGATTAACGGGGGCCTTTTTATTGTAGCGACACGTGTAAAGATTGCTCAGCTGACGGGAGTCTTGGTATTTATAATCGTGTTTGTAAAATAATTATTTTATGGTAGTGTTTATTCCACTCTTATAACAATATTTTAGACATGCTCATTGGTTTGGTCACGTCTGAAACAACGATAACGATATTCAGTACTGAAGTCTTTGCAATTACTAGGTGAATTTAAGGGCTTAATATTTGAACTACGGCTGAAACAATTAATTTGATTAATCGTGATTAATGATTATTGAAATTATCCTCATATAATTTCATAATCAATTTATTCATTAACTGGAATATAGAGACTCTAAACATGCTTTTAGCTGAAACAGCAACCTACTTACAGTAGTAATTATACTACAATTGTAAAAAAAAAAAAAAATAATAATAATATTTTACATTTAAGATTTAAAAAAAAGTTTTTTCATCGATCCGTATATCCAGAACTCATTGGGTGGAAACGTTTTAGTTTCACCTGATTTAATTTTGTAATAAATCTTCTAAACATTTTGCTATTAATGAAAATAATCGAAACATAAATCAATTAGGAATATAATCGTTGTTTGCAGCCCTTATTTGAACATCAACTCCGCACTGAAAAAGGTTATCTTTTAAATTCACCTTGATCAATAGTTTTCCAAAACCTTTCCCAAGGTCTTTGGGTGAAAATGAATGAATGAAAAGGAATTTATTTCAGACAATTTAAGATAATTTTGACAAATAACAATAAATGAATCAACCAAATACACACAAAAAGAGACTGTTTATTATCAAACCAAACGAAAAACCAATTACCAAACTAACTAAATTCCCCTTAACATAAATAGAAACAAAACCCTCCACCAATTTTTTAATTGCTCTTAAATCAATGTTGAGTAACCTTCCTATTTTATATATATATAAATGTATATGTATATTTCAAAGGTTTATTGGACTTTTCCAACAAAAGTTAAAATAGAATAGATTTAGCAATTAATTAAATACCATAAAAAAAAACAAGGAAAAGTTATGGTTATTATTTTTTTTCTATTCTTCAGTTTTTTTTAACCCTAAAATGTTTTGACTTTCAGGATTTGCTAAACATTGTTTTTACTTCATAAACCTAAAAGAAGAACAGGACTGTAATCAATATGTGTCACAGAAGGAAACAATACGCTTCTATGTTCAGTCTGTTCATCCATTTTTTGAAGCCAATTCTAGTTCACTGAGGGATGAGTCAATGCGGTGCTGCTTTCTCTTTGTCTTTGCCTCATAGTGTGGCCAGCCATCACCAACAGAACCTGATGACTGTGGCCAATCTAGGTGTGGTCTTTGGTCCAACTCTGCTCCGTCCGCAGGAGGAGACAGTCGCTGCCATCATGGACATCAAGTTCCAAAATATTGTGGTGGAAATTCTCATAGAGCACCATGAAAAGGTAAAAGGAACAGCATTCAGAATGTATTATTCTTATTTAAAATATAATTTATTGAGCCTAATTGTTGGAGGTGAACATGCTCACATCACCTTTAAGTGCTTTCCAAAGTCACATGTTTTAGGCTGCTTACACATTTTACCATGGCAACGGTGTGTCTGCACGAGAGCCTGCCATTGGACACACAATGTTCAGTCAATGCAGCGAGCAAACATTTAGACGGAGGTAAAAGATTTTTCTGCTGCATGCATGCATTATGACATGCACAGGAAAATGTGCAGGAAATCATTGTCTCATGATATAAATTTATTTAAGCTCCAGGAAGTCAATTTTGTCATAAGTTGCTCATACATACACACTGCTTTTAAACTCAACAGTTGTAATGTGACACATTGTTGGAATAAAATGAATAGGTATATATGGTTTTTATTTATTCTGTTTATAGATATTCAGGGACGTACCAAGTTCAACAGGCAATTCAACAAACATGCAGCCTGAGCCGATGAGGAGAACAAGCACTGATAGTAAACCACCATCTTGTAGCGAGAGGCCTCTCACTCTCTTCCACACCCCAACACATTCTCAGAAAGGTGAGCCCCAAGCAAAAAACACATTTTATATTATAGTTTTCCACTTTTCTGGACTTTGTATATGCTTCTCTTCTTTGACTGTTTTTTCATAGCAAATGTCATCTTGCAAAAAAATTGTTGAATTTTATGTGTCCATCTCGGACAGACAAAGCACACAGTACATGCATTTAGTTTGCTTAGAATAGAATAGAAAATCTCTTTATAATAAACCCGATTCTGATTCTGATTCTGATTATTGTCCCATAGTGGGGAAATTGTGGTGTTACAGCAGCAAAAGGTTATAGCAGCAGTTGTCACACAGTGTGGACCTTAGAAAAGTGTATAAAAATAACAGAATATTGAAAATCAAGCTTTATTTTTTCTAGGTGAAAAGAGGAACAGTGTTGGAAACACTGACCTCCAGCCACCGGCGTCTTCCTCTGCAAACTGTAACAGCAGCAGCAGCAGCAGTAGCAGCACGGGCAGCAACAATCGAACCCCGAGACACAGTCTGACCAGCAACGATGGAGAGCAAGACAGTCGGCAAGTCCGACCCAGCTCACTGTGAGTCAATACCGAGTGCGAAACACTTCAACACACAATCCTCACTGCAATACATGGTCACAGCGGTATCATAATGTGGAGATGTTGCTTGTCCCCTGGATGAAGGCTGCTGATCAGTTTAGATGGAAAGAGTAGGTGAATCCACAAGGGAGTCACAGAGACAAGCCTGAGGCTGAGGTTCACAGTGAACCCAAACATAGAACTAGAGCAGAAATTAATAGTTTAGATCAAAGCACATTTGTGTTAAAATGGTCTAGGCTACAATCCAGCTCAGAATCTATAGGAAGATTTGAAAAAGAAGCTCTCCATCCAATGGGACCAAGGACAATTTTCAATTTCTAGATTTGCAATTGTAACAATTTGGTTTCAAAAGCAGCAAAAACATATAAAGTTACTTTATATTATTATAAAAGGTTCAAAATAAGTGCTGCACTTTTCCCTTTTTTGAAATATAAAAGGTAGACCATGTTTTCTCTATGTACACTACTTTGTTTTGGTTTCTATAAAGTCTTTACATCTTTACTCCTTTCTTAAATGAATATAACTAATTGCAAATTGTTGGATACATTTCATTGAGCTGTAATAACTGTATTAACAGATATACTTTGTATTTTTATGCTCTCTTTTTTAAGCTATGCACATAGGATGTCTTTATATATGTTTTATTAATGTAGTTAAACCAGGATTAGTTTACTGACTTTGCAAAAATGACAATGAGGTAATATAATTAAATGTCAGGTTTTCCTCATGTTGTAAAACAAAAATGATCTTTAATTCTGATTTTCAAAATTCTCCAGCACCACATGAACAAAACACTAGATCATTTTTTTAAGGGAATTTTAATCACGATGTTCAGCCCTTGTTTGTTTACAGAGACTGTGCATTCAGTGGCAAGAGATTGAGTTTTCTGGCATCCTCAGCTGTCGCAGTGGCAGAGACTTTGTGAACAACCAGGCAATGCATGAAACCGGAAAGTTGGCAGTCCCTGAACTCAGCAACTGTTGCTGAAAACAGCTGCTGGATGGTTTTCCTTGAAAACCACCATCAGCTCTCTGAGCCCAACCTAACTGGAGAACTCTCTCAGTATAAAACCGCAAAGCTAACTGTAAAATGATTAAAAAAGGTTGGAAAGTAAAACAAATATCTTAAATATCTGAAATATATATAAAAAAAAAAAAACCTTTTTGAGGGGCTTCATTTCTTCAACTTGATTAAAAATCTCTTTGATGTAGATGGCAACAATTTGACAGAACTATTTATTTTTTTCAAGGTAAAATAAAACACAAGATTCTTTAAAAAAAAAACACCTTTTTAAGATAGAATAAAATATAAAAGAATCCCTTTATACCTTTATATTCAGTGTTTACCCTCTTTGCTGCCACTAGCTTTGTACTTTTCTTCCTGTTTTGTTTTTTGTTGTTTTGTTTTCAATATTATTCTCTCCTTTATTTGTTGGCGCTGTTTCAGCCATGCTTTCTGTCTGTGTACGGGTGGCTGCCCGGCCACATTTGACAGACTCGGCTAATGAGACATTAAGAAGGGAAAGAGTGTTTACAGATGGATTTATTGGCACTAGCGGGTAGTTGGCTCATGTTCTACTTTAGACTTTTAGGGCTGTTGTAAGAGGAACTGGGTCTACCATAGCTCTCCTAATGTTCTTCCTGCAGCTGCGTCTGTTTTTTAATCCAACCATCTTTTTTTATTTGCCTCTGCATGGTGCCTTGCTCTAAAGTTACAGATCTAATGGTTTTTCATAATCATTTTTTATCTTCTGCAGGTTTTCTTTTTATGTCATTGTTATTTGGTTTTTGGATTTTAAGAGCGAAAAATCAAATAAATGTTTATTGTTTTTCTTCAGGACTGATTAGTTTTTATCCAGTTGTAGTAAAAGTGGGTGTTTTGTGTTGTCTTTTGCACATGATAGCCATTTTAACCACCATTTTGGACTAAAAACAGGTGCGTCTGCATTCAGAAACATAGACTGAGATTTCTAGAAGAAAAACTTATGCATGCACTGATCAATGAGTGCAACAGATAAGCAGCACTGTATTTTCCTACACCAAAGCTACAGGATTCGTTGATCTGCCTCCTTCATAACGTTTAACTGATTTGTTGGTTTTCCCTGATTGGAACCAAAAAGACGTTCAAGTAGAAATAATATTGAAACTTAACTTCTAGCAGCTCAGTGTGTCACCTGTGTACCTATAGCTTTAGAGCTTTGACTTATATTTCCTTCTATACTGGTGAAGGTTCTCAGTCATCCAGGTCATAGTTATCGCAAAAAACCTACAATGCAGCAAAGTTAATCCCTTCCCGTAATCATCGCAGCACCACCTCCTGTACAGGAGAGTGGAGGACTTCGTCTATTCAGCCAGACCAATAATCCCCTTTAACGACAACCTTTCAGACACTTAGATGGTTATGGGTAGGGTTGTAAATCACACCCATCATGGCGATTCGATTCAGTATCAATTTCCTGACCCAACGATTCCATTATTTTCGATACTCAAGAATAGACCACGATATAATTCAATTCGATTAATTGGTTAATTTTTTTTAACCTTAAAGGCTAAAAAATGTTTCAAATTTGAAATAAATCAATGGCAGCTGTATTATCGTTATACATTTTATTTGAGAAACAACAGCAAAAAACAGAAATAGCAAAATTGTACTCCACCTAAGCCTATGAAAACTTCAGTCACTGAAAAATAATAATGCCTCTGTGTTATAGATTCTGAAAGGCCTTGCGTCAAAAAATACTGCAAGCAGAAAGAGGGTAATGGCTGAAGAAAGCGAGGTAGGAGGGCAAAATAGGTTTAGCGCCACCGCAGCAAGGGAGTCAGAATTACATCCAGGAGTAAATGGATTAAAAAAAACATGAATCGATACTCTTGTGGATTGTCGGCTGTTGAATCGATGCATAGATACAAAACAATTATTATTTACACCCCTAGTTATGGGATATTGCATGCTTGCAAAAGAAGCCAAACGACCCCCATTCCAAATAGGTGGAGCCCTTCGCCTTTTCCAATTTGCATGTTTTCAAAACAAAAGCAAGGCTTTGTTGGGCTACTTTATAAAACCTCGACCTCAACGCTATACCTGACATTTTGAATTGAAAAGCTTCCTGGATGGGAAGTGAAACGTCTTAAAACTTGGAAACAAAGTCCAGTGGATTGTTTTTTAAGTTTCTTTTTTTGGAATTTCCTTCTATCTGCAGACAAACACATCCATATGAGGCACTAGTGATCTCTATTTTTTTATGACTTTATGCTCTTTATGGCATGAATTTTTCAAATATTTGAAAGGCTCAGTTTGAAAAAACAACCATGCACATTTTTAGATGTTAAAGTAAATAACTTAGGTAGAAGTTTATGCAGTTCTTTGCACGGCTGAATTTATTGCAATCAGATTTTTTCATGTCCCTCTAATTCTAAAACAATAATCAAAGGCAGATCTACTTCCCCTGTATTCTGAGCCAGCTTGTCCACATATGAAGAGGACTTTTTTTTCGAGGACCTCTACTTAGGTCCAAAACAGATTAATTTCCCTGCCTGATTTTGATATATGAATTGGCAACTAGATTTTTGTTGTATAATTAGTACCACATGTTAAACGGTGTGCAAACACAGACTCTTTCTTGCCTCACTTAGGCTTTTCTCCACAAATATGTCACTATTGAAATGTCCTGGTAAGTAAATAAATAGATGTTGCCTCCCTCTTGCTTTAACGCCTGTTGAAGCTTGCTCACATGAACAATGCAATAACAAATATGAAAAGGCTTCAGACAAAAAAAAAAAAAATCCTCTGTCATGCAGTCAAGAATAACACACAAAAGGCTTCCTGCTTTTGTCAGAGTTGCATTGTGGGAGTGAAGTGTTGTTTCCTCAGCCCACTGCTGACTAAGTTCTCACTGATGGCTGCTTCGGTAGGAAAGGTAACCAGGATAAGTAAATCTCGGAGCAGGACGGATAAACTAGTGTCACTTTTTCCTCAAGCTGTTCTTAAATGCGAGTTCGTCAACAACTTGTTGCGGCAGATTAGATGGACAGCATGACAAATTAATCGGTGGAGGCTGACAGCTTGCTCAGATGGATGAGTGAATTATATTTTGCAGTGCCATGGTGACGGACCATTTGGAAATGAGATTACCATATAGTCTTTCCTCATGTTGGGCACAACTGCTGTACAGTTTGTGTAGCTAAAAAGAAAGCATCCTGTTTATTAGGCCAGTTACATGAATAGTACCTAATATCAGCCTCAATGTGAAGCATGAAGGTAGTTAGAAGCTGCTTAGATTCATCCTGTTTTCTTACTGGAGTTTCCTCTGGAGCCTTTTTAAAAATATTAATACTGTTTGGTACATTTATTTTAGAGCTTGTTTTTTGATGCTCTCGCTGTAAATGAAATGTCAAATTCGCTAAGGTGTAGTTGAATGAACAGAGAAAAGATGAGGCAAATTGTTAATATCTTATTGAGCAAGTATTTCACTAGACCAGGTTGAAAGCAGGGATTTTCTAAAGGGTCATTTTCTGGGTACTGTAGGTGTTGTGGTCAGCGGCATGTCAGTCCACAGAGATATAAGACTAAATATGAACAAGGACGGCATTGTTTACTAACGTTTTATTGCTAAACGCTTTTGTTTTGTTTGAAAAAATATCCACCAGTTTAGTTTAGTTCCCCACAACCTCGACTCTGGTGCTCCTGAGTAAAGACCCTTAACCCTACAGTACTCCCCAAGGGGATGGGTTAAATGCAGAGGTAAATTTCTCTAGTGTAAGATCAATAAAGTTCAATTATTAATATTACTATGTGGTGCTCCAATCATCAGAATCAGAAATACTTTAATAATCCCAGAGGGAAATTACTTTCGTTACACGCTCCAGTTACAGTTTCATATATATATTAGGGCTGTCAAAATTAACGCGTTAATGTGAGATGATTAATTTCTCGAATTAACGTGATAATTTTTTTTTACGCATTAACGCAGTCCCGCCCTGTTTTACCCACAATTCAATTGTCCGACATGAGCGAGATGGAGGAATTAGAAGAACCCGTTGGCTGGCTGGATGGATGGATGGATGGACAGTTCGTGAATAAAAAAAACAAAGACGGGACAATAAATAAACATGTTGTGGTTTGCTCACACTGCAAGAAGGAATTTTTGTTTCACCGAAGCACCTCGAGCCTTAAATATCATCTTAATGACAAGCATTAATTTGTTAGGGCTTCAACTTCAGC
>NW_015150726.1:20747-22562 GCF_000732505.1 Cyprinodon variegatus | reverse complement strand
TATATAGACATCCAACAACACAACATAATAAAGATTTAAAAAAAAGATATTTACCTCCTGATAACATTTAAACACATTTAAGTAGAAATACACAATAAATGCAAACTTGTTCCACTGTTTTGAATATTTACTTTAAAAAGTCGTTGAATAGCAGCATCATTATTCAACATTGGCAAAAAGAGCAGTTTAAATTAATAATCATTGGTCTGCAAATTTAAAATCCAAAGAGCCATTCTGCCTCATGTCCAACTGAATAAAAGTCATTTGGAGACCCAAATATTATGTAACCTCTTAATAAAAGACCTTTTTTTTTTTTTTGCTGAATATCTATTATAGGAAATCTGTAAAAAGTTTAAACAACTGACTCTTTTATTAGTATTATCAGCTTTTAAATAAGGAAAATCATTAAGTCTCATAAAGATGAATCATGGATTTTCTTATGTAAGATATTGTTTGATGTAAAAAAAAAAGTTAATGATGAGAAAAGTCAATAAAAATGTCATTCTGTTGGGAAAATTGAATCACATATCTTTAAAAAAAAAAAACTAGACTTTCTAAGACTGGTTTTTGTTATTATACTACATGACTTGCCTTTTTATAGCCAAGCTGCAGGTTGCAGAGCCTAAGCTAATAGGATAGCAGTGACCATGATAACTGGTAATAAATCTCTGAAACTATATTTCTTCAGAGCTGGTCAGATCAGCCTGGAAGATCCTGCACAGGTTTGACAAGTCAGGAGAAAAACAGCTTCCTTTGGAGGAGACTTCCATGGGATAGAACAGCTACTAGACACTAAAAGTAAAAAAGTATGACCTTTGAAGTGAATAATGCATCTAAAACCTCCCCTGAAGTAAAATGTTTTATATTTCATTGAACCTATTGCTGTCATATCTGTAAACAAACATGGATCCTCTAAAAGCTCATGCTGTATGAATTAAAACTTTGGTTTTAAATTCTGACACTTTTCAAAGTTCAGAAAATTGTGTAATTATTATTCTATTCTGTGTTTTTAGACTGAACCCAAAAAGTCGGGGCAGCATACCAACAATGTAAGAAACGTCTCTGACTTTTTTTCCACATGTGAAGTTGATAGTTTGCAACCAGGAAGTAGTTTTTTTATCCATCTGTTGAATATATTTGTGGATTTTGCTTGTCAGTGCGGCGTCTCCCAGCCCCACCTCGCCACGCTCTCCCTCCTGGCCAATGTTCTCAGCGCCTTCGAGTCCACAGCCCGTCTCCTCTGCGTCCAGTGACTCCTCTCCTGTCAGGTCAGAGCATGTTGGGGTGCGGCCGGGGCACAGGGCTAGAGAGCCTGACCCTTGTACAGAGGCCTCAGTCCTCGACGTCACGGGTTTGACTTGACCTTTGTTGCCTGTCTTCTCTCTCTCACTCTTTCTCCGTCTCTCTGCCTCCCTCTCTCTCTGTCCCCCCCACTCCATTTCCTGTCAGCTGCCAAATACAAAGCAAACAAAAAACAGCTACTATGTTGCTCATTGCAGCAAAGTATTGAGAAAGAAGCTTTTTTTTGCTTCTGTTATCTTTTATTTGCTTCTCTCTATCTAAAATAAGAAAAAAATAACAGCTTCTAGTTTAGATTCATATATAAATAACACTATTGAAATAATGTCAATTTGGTTTATAGCAACTTTTAACGAAGTTGAATGTCATTTAAAGAGGTTTTAGACTTTACTGAGATCTACAGATAGATAATGTCTGTTTCTTGTTCTTGTTTTAGACAATATTGTAAACAGAAACGGTCACCATTAACCTCTGGCTGCCAAAGATGATATTAAAAATCTTAGCTTCTACATATTT
>NW_015150726.1:16525-19766 GCF_000732505.1 Cyprinodon variegatus | reverse complement strand
ACATAAGGAACAATCAGATCTCTGATATAAGATGGAGCTTGGCCAGATAAGATGTTGTGCTTTAAAGTATCTTTATTTACTGCAGGATAATAACTCTGTTTTTCTTAACCTGGTCTAAACGCCAAAAATTTGCCTTGGAATCTTGCCTTAAATATTGTCTACTTCACTCTTAGCATCGCTGTTTTAAAGTCATTTTGAGCTTAAATGTTTACCTAAATGGATTTTTTTAGTTATTTGTAGAAAATATATAAGATCTTTGAACAGCAGCTGGTAAATATGCTAGAATGTTCTAATCTGTAAACATGCAGCAACAAGAGAGGAATTTTGGCCTCTAGGATAAACCTTTTATCTTCACCTGTGGGGCCAATTTCATTCTAGTGGTAAAAAAGGCGTTTTTCAGCTACTTATTTGGGAAATGCTTCTGTGACCTTAAACATGACATGACCCCTGACCTTCCATATGAAAGGAGATCACTCAAAATCTGACTCAGAAGTTGGCCATTACATCTTGGATCAAGGAGGCGCTCCGACCTATTTGTGCGCAGGTCAAGCAGCAGTCTTTCTTATATAAGCCTCTCTATTTAAATAGTAGTAAAAAATAACCTGGGTGCAGCCTTGGCCCATGTCAGGTTGTGTTTGGATGCTTCACATTTGAAGACCAGAGTGTCTGGTGCTACCAGAGGAGCTGCTAACACCTGGTTCTCTTTGTGAACCCACAGTAACCTTACCCTCAGAATGCTGTTTATGGGACACCCCCTCCCACTTGCTGGCCTGGTTCACTGTAGATGTGTGAAAAAAACCTGAATATAGATTCTTGGTATCTAGTCAGGGTTTTTTTATTTTGATTTGTGCATATTGAACCTGATTCTGTAGAAAAACCAACATATTTTATGATGATGTGCACCCTGACAGATGTTTCTGGCTCTTTTGGAGAGAAAATGGCCCAACATCATAGACTCTCCAATGCTAGGTCAGCATTACATGGTTTTCCCACATTCATCCTTTCTTTCACAACTGGATCATCTCCAGTTGCCTTTTAAACCAAAAGTTTATTTTATTGAAAATGATCTTGCTAAGTATCTAGGGTAGTAGGGCAGAAATAAATGCATCCTAAATTAGTTTTTATGGGAGCCTGGTGTCCTCAAGCTGGAAGTCTTTGCTGCTGCTCCCCTCTTTCCACCTTTGGAGTTTTGTACTTCTTCCTTCATAATGCTGCTGACTTAATGGTAAAAAAAAACCAAACATGATTCCTCCTCAGACCTTTTGTTACAGTTACAGTTAAAGGATTGCTCTGACTATAGGTATGAGGAAATTCAAGCAGGTATCTTTTGTATTTTTCTTTTTCTAGCAGCCAAAATGCATAAAGGTATCAGCACATCTTAAAAGTTATGTTTTCTCGTCCTTCCTGTTTTGTAGAGTGGCAAACAGTAAAGGAATCTGTCCTGTTTAGGGCTCGGCGATAGGGGCTTTAAATCGTGATATTTTGTGGTGCTATCATGATGAAGATAAAAGTGAAGAAAAAAAAGTGATCATTACTTCTTTAGAGTCTTTCTTAGGTAGCTGTATGGCTGTGATTGCATGCTAAAGCAATCATAGCTCCAAAAATGCTGCTGCTGAAAACTAGTTAATTAAAAACAGGAAACTTCAGGACAGAAGTTACATAAAGACATGAGATTTTTATCACTAAACATCTTACAGTGACCAAATTGAATCATATTCTTCAAATTTATCAATCCCTTAATGAAAAACAAAAATAAAGGACAAAATAAAACTAAATATATTGTTATAACATTCATCCGTTTTTTTGGAAGTTTTTAAACATAATTAATTGCAATTTATTATTTAGACAATAATTCAAAATTCTTATTGTGACAATAAATGTATCCCGATATTGATAAGCCATACCATAAATGCCAAACCCAGTCCTTTTTTATTTATACCTCAGGAAAGCAATAAAACTCTTCAAAATGTAAATGAAACAAATGAAAATGAATCTTTAGGAAGTATTATTTAAAATGAATTTGAAATAGCAACAAAAGCAGCACCACTAAGTATGAAAAAAAACATTATTTTTTTAAATTGTATCTAATTCTAAACTGAATATTAGATCTCCTCTCAGCAATAATAGATGCATTTATTTTAAATATTTTTAGAAATCTTTGTCGGTGGTTTTAAACAGTTAATAGGAGGATATATAGCAGATTTTAATAAACAAAAATAGCAGTTAAATTGAATAAAATGCATGGCTAATCTTATTAGCTGAGGTTAGTTTGCAAAAGCGAAGAAGAAAAACATGACGGCAATTTTTTGATGATGTTTCTCTTTTCTCATGCAGCATCACAGGCAGGAAGGCTCGAGCGCTCTACGCTTGCAAGGCAGAGCACGACTCGGAGCTGTCCTTCATCGCCGGGACCGTCTTTGAGAACGGTGAGTCAGACGTCGGCGCTGGCAGCAGTGGAGGAGGAAGACAGGATGTGTGTTGGCGTTACACAAGTTCATTTGTTGTGAAAACAGAGAAAGCCGTGGGGACTTACATTTCCTCCGATTTCCTTGTTACCCTATTTGATGCTTGTGTTTACTCTACAAGACGCTTTTAGAAGGGATGATTGCTGTTTTTATTAAAAGGAGAAAGCAACAAAAAGGAGGGTTTTTCAGTAGCTTTATGTTTTTTCTACATCGCCAGAAGAAGGCCGCTTTTTTAGCCTTGATCTCCCACATTCACTTCCTTTACATGAAGGCCATAATAGCAGAGAGTCAATGGTGAAACGCTATTAAAGCTGTCTGCACACAGACTCGTTCGCTGACACTCAACCCGGCGGATCACATATTTAGCTGTAATTGTGTATTGGTTAAAAAAATCGACTCCTTAGCTGCAAACACGTGGTAGAGATTCAGCTTTCCTTTCCCTCCAAACCGACTGGTATGCCTTGTAAAAAAAACATCGGCATCTTACAGACTATTGATAGTTATGTAATGCAGAGCCGTGTCATGTGAGCCCCCTTGGGTCAAACTGTGTCCCCAGGGGACATGTAATCCCCAAAGTGGTATCTGAACACTGCAGGCTTTTCATCGGCAGCCAAGGATGAAACATTTAATCTGTCAGACTACACCCTCACAGGTTTTTTTTTCTTCCTTCAAGCAGTCGTAATAATTTATTTTTAGTTTATTTCAAACATGATTAAAAAATACAAACATATATTAGCATGTATAATCAATACAGATTTAACATTGTTCACAGCATA
>NW_015150726.1:12994-15570 GCF_000732505.1 Cyprinodon variegatus | reverse complement strand
CAGAAGATGATTATCGGAGTGGGTCACTTACCTGGTTTAATAGTGCAGTCCAAGAATGTCCCCAAGTGCTGCAGTCCCAGAGGACATGGAAGCAGATCCTGGTCAGGGATCCAGAACAGACAGGAACAGAACAGGTGGCAGGATCCAGACTTCCAGGCATCCAGAAGCTCCCAGGAGGGTTCAGAGTCTGAGGGGGTCCGAAAGCGTGACCAGGTGGCCACGCACAGGAGCAGACAGGATCAGGTGCAGACAGGCAGGCTCAGTGGAAGAGAGTACCCGAGACAGGACGTGGAACTAGAACTTGATGCAGGACTTTAAACTGGTCTCCTCCCTGGAGCCAGGCTTACTGAGATAAAAGCTGATCCTTCCCACGTATAGAGCCAAAAAACCCAGAGGACTCCGCGGAGGAGGAACAGTGAACGATCAGGAGACGAGACAGACACAAAAACCTCCTTCCACTGGCTGCCAGGATCCACGAACTAAGGAACCAAGGAATAAAACTAACAGACAGGCTAACAGAAAGACAAATAATGATCTGGCACTGAATGCTCAGGCTGAACTGAATATAAACCAGAGGAAACAGGTGAGAGGAATAAATTATAATTGAGGCAGGAAGGGAAAACGACAGGTGAAAGAAATTACTAATTAAGGAGGAGCAAACAGGCCAGATCATGACAGAATCTTTTCAAAAAAGTAAAAAAAAAAGTAGTGTTTACCAGCAGTGTGGCTTTTCTCTCAGTCATCTGTGGCTCATTGTGACTTTATTGGTCTGTTAAAGTTCTCATTTTAACTCCAGTTAGTGGAGCGTCTTATTCAGCAAAATCTTTCATTTTAAAAGTATAAACCTCCACCTCTGTTCGACACAAACGCCTTAAGTTCATTCATCTCTAAACTAACTTCAGCTGAACCACTAACCCTGGTTTCCAGGGGAGGAATTTAACTCTG
Source organism: Cyprinodon variegatus (assembly GCF_000732505.1). Lineage (NCBI taxonomy): Eukaryota > Metazoa > Chordata > Actinopteri > Cyprinodontiformes > Cyprinodontidae > Cyprinodon > Cyprinodon variegatus. Next base: position 14,625 of record NW_015150726.1, on the reverse strand, counting down.
TTTACTCTCCTTTACTGTAATTACTGTACTGCCCCAAAGTAACACTTTGACTTGTGTGTATCCACAGGAATGTAAATATTCATAAAATACTACAAACTATGAGCAGTGGAATCAAAAAGCAAACATCCAGAAATACTTTGACTCTATACAGTACATGTAGGTCACAGCCGACAGCTTTACAGCTGTGATGACCTCCCCAGTGTCTCAGCTGGACCCAATCAGCTAATTGGCAGCTAAATTAACGATTGGGTCCCGTTTTACTTAGCATTTACTCATCCATCGACAAACGATCACCATGATAATCAATCACAACGGAACAAGATAATATAACAGCTTTCTCAACCTGATCATTTCTTTACCCTACATTTAAACCCAGTTGAAAAAACTGGGAGCTTTACCAAAGAACAGCATTCTTCCAGGGTCCTTTGCAGGCTTAGTCCAGCTGTTACACCATTTCCTGCAACCCAGAGTGGTGATAAAGCAAATAAGGCTGATTTTTTTTTTTTCTAAAAGTTTGTTTAGTTGAGCAGTCATTTATCATCATCTAACCCTAAAAGGTCATGTGAGAAAGGTTTTTAGAAAAGGCTAGATATAGTGAGAGGGACGTTACTTTGTGCAGTTCCAGCTGCCGTTCTTGATTTAGCTTTTTTCTGCTTGAAGGAGTGATTAAAAAGAGGAAAACATGGAGTTTTAGATAAGATAGCTTTCAGTTGTTGCAACACCCATGCATAGAGATTAAGTTGACAGCCACCCATTCTGCAATCAGATAACTAAACTGTAATTAACACATGAAGTAAACAAACAAGCTGGACACCCTTTGTAACATATTTCTTAATGTGAATATTTCATTTCATTTCATTGGGCAATCTTTGCACCAAAATATTCTTTCTGTCATGATTTGTTGACATTAAGATCTAAAGAGAAGCACCTTCTCCTGGTCAGACCCTGTAATTCAGTGAAAGGGTGGAGTCAGAGTAAAAAAATATGGATGCCCAACAGAAGCCCGGTGGCTGGAGGTTGGTTTACATTCAGCTGGCGTTTGACTGGGAAGGACCATCTTGAATGGCTTCCACTGTAATACTACTAATGATGTAAAACAAAAGAAACAAACACTTAAACCTTAATGAGGGATGGATTTTATAGAAACTAAACTAGAGAGAATATCAGCTCATTTAACGCGGCTACAATCCAGCAGAGTTGTATCACATCAGGAACATGTGATTAGAAGTTGGTACCTTCTAAAGTTTCAGCCACAGACATCTAGTGCTCCTGACTGGGGAGGTGAGATCCAAAGAGCTTGTAGGGGATTTAAAGGAGTTAATTTGAGCCAGCCCATTATATAGAAACAAGAGAAGAACCATCAAAGCAACAGATAATCTTCCCAGCTCTGATTTTCTCACTGAAACCCAGGTGTAAGACGCTAAAATGAGTCCTGAATATTAGACCTGGACGCTCATGTGGATCCAAGAAATCATTTCCCGAATTCTGAGAGAAAAGACAAAAAACAGGAATGCTGGAAGGATGTTCAGTTAAAGGAGAAGTTTGGTTTTTTACACTTTAAGCCCATTTTCTGTAGTGTCCAGGATGAAATCGAATGATCTACACCAAAAGTTTGACAATTGCTCCTGTCT
>NW_015150726.1:0-12407 GCF_000732505.1 Cyprinodon variegatus | reverse complement strand
AGACAGGAGCAATTGTCAAACTTTTGGTGTAGATCATTCGATTTCATCCTGGACACTACAGAAAATGGGCTTAAAGTGTAAAAAACCGAACTTCTCCTTTAAGAGATGATAAGTCTTCATGTAAATGATTTGAGCAGAACAGCAAAAACCTGGAAAAGAAACTCTCATGTCACTGAAGGGAGAGTTCCAGTGAGCTTCGATAGGTTTGTGCCGTATAATTCTGTTTCCTCTCACTATATGACATTCTCCCATTCCTCTTCTAGATCATCCATATGCTCTCAGCATTGTGTGTAACTTGTTACTTTGCTCCCAGCTCTCTGCAGCTCATTCAGGTCCTTCTGTGTAGTTCTGGAATTTCCACAAATAATTCTTTAAATATCTTACAATGTGTTTTTTTTTTTTTTTTCTCCATCGTTGAAGTTTGCCTATAATGAAAATTTCAGATCTTTCTAAATAGGAGAAATTGTGGATGACCAAATAGTTTTTTTGTAATTATGTGATTTCAGCTGTATACTTCTTGAGGTGTTTCATCTTTTTTTTTTCTTCTTGTAGTTCACGCTTCAAGGGAACCCGGCTGGTTGGAGGGAACTCTGGACGGTCGAACTGGGTTGATCCCAGAAAACTACGTGGAGTTTCTATAGCCCGAGTTGACCGAGAGACAATTGTAGTCCAAGCTGGACTTGACTGCAAAAAAAAATTCCCTGTGATCACATGATCCACTGAACCGGGTTTTATTGGACTGAAGAAAAGAAACCGGACCCAACAGAACCGGATCAAAGGGATATAAGAGGACTGAGGCAGGGTGGTATTTCAATTGCACTGGGAAGAGAGAGAGAGGGGTGTTATTGGTTCCTGTGAGTGGAGTTCACAGTGAGGAAGTGGAAAACGTCACTGATAAAATTACTCTTATAATTGAGCTGATATTTGAGTTGAGAGTTGGCGATTTTCATTTTGGAACGTCTGATTTATTACTCTGATCTGGAATGCCAGTTCTTCATCATTCCCTGTTTTCATTAGGTAGATACAGCATTATTGACAGAGAAAAGATAAATAGTGAGTGGCCTTCAGCTTTAAACTGATGGTTTGCCTCTCCATTGTTTGATCGCTAATCCCCTTGGGAAATCTGAGCCGTGGAAGCGGACTGTAATGATCGGGCTCTGCTGTAAAGTCTTTGCAATCGCTCGTCAGGGGTTAATTCCAGGTAAAGAGACTCTGCCCAGCCGCAGTTAAACGACCGTAGCTCCAGGGCATACCAACAAGATGGACGAGTGCGCTTCAAGTGCCCTGGGTGTCATGATCATTTATGGCTTTTTTTCCTCATAGAGCCATCATTAAGAAAAAAAAAAAAGTGAAAAATCTGAAGCAGGATCCACAGGCGGTTTACAGCCAGGCGTAGGAGGAGCAGCTGATTGCTGCAGGATAAAACAAACCCAGCTGCAAGGCCTTGCTGTGAGTGCAGCGAGTGTGAGTCATGTTTGCACTATGTTGGTCCATTCTTGGAATTCTAATCAACCAGGAAGCTTTTTTTTTTCTCTTTTTGTTTTACATCACAGATTACCTACATGTTTTTCTCCATTTTTATTTTTTCCATCATGCAGGTTCTAAAGCTTTAATCTCATCAGCACACAGACAGAAAACTTATCACCATTCCTCAGTATTGATCTTCCAAGGAATCATAAAGACAATTCTAGAACTAATAATGATGGACGTTTGATTTTATAGCTAATAAAATGTAGATTATTTTCTGGAATGCAGTGACTGCTGTTTCCTGAGTTGAACCACTCTGAATGTTTTGGTAATATTATGCTTTTTTTCCCCTATTTTATATTTCATTATCCACTTGATTCTGTTTTAAATGGGAAAAACAAACGGGAGAATAACAAAAGCAAAGCTAATGTGAAACAAGACTACTTTGTTCATATATAAACTTATTTATAAGATTTTCTTAAAGGTAAAATCCTTCATCTTTTTGAGGTGTTTTAATGATCCTGTACAAAAAAACAAGGATTTTGATGGGGTATATTTTTTTCACACATATGAAATGTTTTTTTTTTTTTGTGTATTTTTTAGCATACTAACTTAATTCCTGTATTGCTTTTTGCCAGAATCTTCTATTGTTTATGTCTGTCCACAGCCTTAAATATTTCTGCAGATGTTTTGGTGAAGGATTGTGAAGAAATAAAGATTCATCTTGAAAATGTTCTGCTTAGATCTTTTTTTCTTTTTTTTTAGGGACACTCAAACTTTCAAAAAAAATTCAAAATCAATCCACTGGACTTTGTTTTCCAAGTCTGAAGACATTTCGCTTCCCATCCAGGGAGTTTTTTCAATTCAAAATGTCAGAATTAGCATTGTGTTCCAAGCTTTATAGAATAGGCTAAACTAAGCCTTGTTAAGGCTTAGAAAACATGCAAATTGTACCTTTGCTGTTTACATCTCAAATTGAAGATGATTCCTATAATCTGCAAGTTTCTTAAGCAGTTTGTCGTACTAACACATCATTCTGAGGAGGTCTTTTCCGAAATGGATTGCAATATGCTGGTGAAGATTCTTAGTAAATTCCAAAAAAGTTGGAAGGGACACTCAAAGGTTAATTAAAATGCACCAGTTGGAGTAATGCTACATTATATTCACTCTCTCTAATTTGTACGCTAAATGTCTACATTTATGTTTATTGGATGAACTATGTTAAAATTACCCAAACCTCTTTCATGGTGAATCAGCCTGGAAAGATGTAATTTAATGCATTCCTTTAAATCCGGTAAAACATGCAAGGAATTAGAAATATTTCAACTTTTTTTTTTTTTTTTTTAAATCCGGTAAAACATGCAAGGAATTAGAAATATTTCAACTTTTTTTTTTTTGCATTTCCCCTGCTCCTATCTGCTGTTTTTTTCTCAAAGCTGACATTGCAGCTGACTGTTTACAGTAAGGGGGTGTACAACACAGATTTCTCTGTTTTGCACCATGTCAAGGCTCTGTGTGTTTTCGTGGAGAGTTCAGTTGCCGGCAGCTGATTGGTTGGCTCGGCTCCATGCTTGTACACTCAGGAGAGTCCGCTGACCAGTGACTCCTAATTGAATGTCGGGATGAACAGCAACAGTTTCAGGGATTTTAAAGCATTATTATGACAGTCAGCCTTTGTGTTTGCAGGTTTCCTGTTACTGGCTGCTGATTGGCAGGTTCAGCTCACTCCTTGAACAGCTCACTGGGTGTCCTCCTCAGAGAGGACGCCCAAGACAAACTGAAAGGTGTCAGCAGTTGCCATAAAAAAAGTTATTTTATATTAGCTCGGGCTAAAAGATGCTTTCTACATCTCTTTACAGCCATCCACGTGGAGTTGAAAAAACATTTCTTCACTTTACTGTATGTTACAATCAAATGTTCACATTTTCATGTTTTGGGTTTACAATAGAGATCATCACCTTCCTTACATGTTTGTAACTTTTTTTTGTAGTTCTTATGCAGAAAGCTGAAGTTCCACTTTGACTTGCATCAATATGTGTTTTTTTGTTCAGTAACGATGCCTGTTATTACAGCGCAGCAGTACGGAGCTCTTTTAGTAACCACAGTAGTATAGTAAAGGAGCTCCGGACTAAGGCTGAAGGTATGGAGGCTAGGAGCTACAAATTGGAGTCATCCTTTGATTTCTTCAGAAATATTTGTTTTTTTTTGGGTGGTGGCTTTCAATTGAATGCCCCTAAATGAATATATTCTGCTTTTAGTCATCATTCATCATCTGCTGCAGAACAAACTCCCAGTCTGGTCTGTGAAAAGATGCCTGATCTAGTTTAAGACTCATGGATCAACATTGCTTATATTAACTGTAGTTATCTGCCAAATCTGCCATACTGAGCGAGCTACACATGCGCTGTCCTTGGAATTTTGTAGTTTCGGATTTGAACATAGTCTTTTCCTCCATTTCTGCAGCTTGATGCCATAAATGAAGTTATATTTGCTTCGAGTCCCTAAGACCACTCAGCATCACTCTGCCACTGCTCTACATTACTGTGTGTAGTGGTGTTTGGAGGCCCAAAGCCTATACTTTGTTTCTGTGTGGCTTCTGCCATAACCTGTTGGCCTTTTAACCCATGCCACTACAGATAAAGACTCTATTCACTTCATGCCAGTAACCAAAACAAATCCATCTCCTGGACACCAATATTTGTTTGAACAAATTAATGTTGGCATCATGTTGAGGTTTCAAATGTACTTCCTGATCTCTTTGCCGTTCATGTCACACAGGGATATAATGTGTTTTTAGGTTTTGTCCCAAATCCATCCCAATGTGTGCTACTGTTTAGCTCTTAAATCAGCAGGAGCTCTGGGCTTTCAGAACTGTTCAAAGCTTCATTCATCTTAATGAAACATGGGGAGAAAAATCGTTTAGTCAGACACTGACTGTGAAAGTTCTCCTACTAAGAACGATGGGAGAGGTCGTAGTTTTCCTCAGTGGTATACTTTAATTATTAGAGGCAACAAGAGAAAAAAAAAAACTTTATCACTTTGTAGAAATGAAAATTACAGTGAAAATAACAGAAGTTGAACTCAATATTTTGTAGCACTGACAGAAGCCAAACATTTCCTGTTAATCTTCACCAGGTTTGCACACACTGTTTTGGCCTGTTCCTCCATGCAGATCTCATTTTAGGGCTTTCAACTCCGTCCACAATGTTCTTTTTTTCGGGATTGTGGTCTTGAAGGAGCAGTTTTAGAGCCACTCCTTCATGTTTGGATCCATCGTCCTGCTGATAGGCCCATGTGCAGTACTCCATGATGGAAGGAGATTTTGTGTTCAAATGGTAAATGGCTTTTTTAAGTCAGGAGACTTCAAAGCTTTACACTACATTCAGTCATTCACCCATTCACACACACACACTGATGGTGGCAAGCTACATTCTAGCCACAGACACAAGTGAGGTCCCTCTGACCACCATCAGTAGGCAATGCAGGTGAATTGTCTTGCCCAAAGACACAGCGACACTGAATTGCCTGGGCTTTAACCTTTCAGGGCAACCTCCTACACCCAACGCCACATTGTTCGTTCCGACGAGCTTCAAGGAGTTAGTGCCGTATAATTCTGTTTCCTCTCACTATATGATATTCTCCCATTCCTCTTCTGGATCATCCATATGCTCTAAGCGTTGTGTGTAACCGATGGTAACCTTTGTTACTTTGCACAGTCGTTTCCTCCATTTCTGCAGCTTGATGCCATAAATGAAGTTATATTTGCTTTGAGTCTGCCCTTTCCATTTATTTATGATCTGCCGTTATGGCAGAATTGCTTTTTTTTTTTATATCTCATAGATTTTATTACTGATTTAGGTGCTCAGCTGCGTTTTCAACTGGATGAAGCTACAGAAAATATTTACCTTTTTCTGGAAATAGAAAGTACTCTGATAAAAGTTCCCTCCAATTAAAAGGTAGTTGTTTCTTTCCACTGTTTTCCTATGCTTTATTATGAAATATGGCTGCAAAATGACACTTTGCTTCATTAAATAAATTAAGTGGAAGATTGAAGTTAAATTCAGTGAATTTGATTCCAACTAGAGCGCAGTGTAAACGGACAAACAGCTGCTCTTTTGATACATTTTAATAAAGAAATACTTTTAATTAAAAAGGTTTTAAAAATAAATTTGCTTTAATGCTGTCCATCAACTTAGAAGAGAAGCTGGAGTGAGAAGAACGAAGCCCAGGCTGCTCAGTGTTGAAAAAACAGGAAACTTTATTGTGTAAGATGGTTGAACTAATGAAATATCAGTTCATCCTCATTTCTGCTTGAAACCAGAGATGACAGAAACATAGTTGGAGACGACGGCAAATCCAAAGTTGAAAAAAGAAAAAAAAAGAAAAGACAAAATAAAAACACATAACCTAATTCAACATATAATCAATAAAGGGGAAATATTGACATTGAATACAGAAGAAGTGTAAATATAAACCATTTTTTATTTTTTTTAATATATCTATATATTCTTTACATTGGATTACATCTACATAACTGAAATAGGAACAAAAACAGACTTCAGTGAAAGCCATAGCTCTATACCAGTGAAACATGATCTGCCCTTAATGTTTAAAGATAATTGCATGTATTTTATACAAAATAGACGGTGACAAGCAATCTGAGGGTAGTGCAATTTTGTCAGGCTCTGGAAAATGTACTTTCACATGGAGATTAAGCTTTTCCTGTTTTTTTTTTTTTGTTTTGTTTCGTTTTTTTCTTAAATGACCAGTGAATCCTTATAGTAATATATATGAAATCCAAAGCCAAGGTCATCTACATAATAGGCAAATTCGAAATAAAACTAGAAGTGCTAAGAAGTAAGCCCATATGTGCTACACAAGTTGAAACTGCTCAATTACTTCAGTTTAGTAAATTTTTATTTATTTTTTTTACCCCCTCTGCTTTAGTCACTGTTTTTTTTTTAGCGCAAAATAAAATATTAGAACTAAATCTCGCTCTAACGGCGACCTGCCTTTCCTTTTCTTTATTTCCTTTTGTCTTAAAAGGTAAACAGTGACCACTCTTGTAGACTTGTCCACAGACTCGTAGAATGAACATTTACTTCACAAGACAAACATGTTTAACACTTCCTAACGAATTAATCACGTCTACCTTTTATCAAACACAAACTGACGAAAACAAAATTACTTTTCGACTTATTTAATGTACAAAAATGATTGAGTAAAATTAGTCATATCAAAGAGGATAAGATGATGAATTTAAAAATCACACAAAACCTTTTTTTTTTTTTTTTTTTAAACAGATCAATCTCCAAAAGCACTGGTAGTCGTCTATTTCCTGATTTAAAATTGTATTTCTATGGCTCTCCGTCTCCCTTATGCAAGGCCTTTAGTCGAACTGAAAGGAATAAGAAAGTGGGGAGGACTGACAAACATGTAAAAATATTGTTTTTGTTTTTTTTTATAACAGACACTTGTTTGCATTGCACTGGATATGTCAGCATTGCTTATATACATCTATAGGCATTTAAGGAGTGGGGGGGACAGAAGCAGTGGCGAGGGTGTTTTACGCCTGTACGTTAAAGCTGGCTTCCAGAAACGCCGCTGCCTGAATGCGAATGTAATACTGTACGCAAAGCCACCCGACACCACAGGATCCAGACCCAATCCTCGGCAGATTGATCAACACGCCGGGATAAAAGCAGACTCGCAATAAGCTAAAGCTCAAGAGCCTGCGCACCACAACAATCATCCAGAAGGATTGGCAAACTTCAAAGCTAAAGAAAATATGGCTCTTGATTGAGGATTGCTGCTTTTTTTTTTTACTTTTTTATTTCTGTGCAGTTAAGCAAACAACTGAAAATCCAGATATAAAGTCCTGGGCTCTTACACGGAAATTCACAAATATATCACATTTTTCCACGCTGAGCTTTCCCTGTCCTTTACTTTTATCTTAAAATATAAAATCTTAATATTCTCTTTGATTTTAGAACTGTTATTTTAACTTTGGGCAGAACCAACATAGGGAAAGAAAGGAGGTAGGAGACAAAAAAAAAAAAGAGAGAGGGAAGGAATCCAAGGCACATAGAGCGGAAGGAGGTAGGAGACTACAGAAGGAAACCAAGGAAGGAAAGACAAACGTAGGAGGACACAAGAAACGACAAACTTTAGAACCATTTGAAAGAGATAGGATTCGGAAAATACAAAATATTTTACTTTTTCTATTCTTTTTTTGACTCTGTAGGAACCCTGAAAGTAGAAAAGCGGACTCTAGAGCAGGGAGGTGAACGGTGTTGCACTTTGCACTCAGCAGAAGCCGATGAAAACCTGAACACTAGATTTGGCCACTATGTAAGCTGGTATGAAGGCTTTATACACATTAAAAACTGTAGCAACATCACAATCTAAAAAAAAAAAAAACAACCCAAAAACATTTCGTTAACAATCGATCATTGTAAGCTGGTGTTATGTGAGACACTGAAGACTGAGCACCCTGAAGCTAAGTTATAAACCACCGCTGTACACCACCCTTCACATATGCAGGATATTAGAGGAAAAAAGAACTGATAAAAAAAAACTTTTGTGATATTTGGCACTAGTGGGACTATAATAAAAGATGTAAGGAGACATTACCTGAAGAATAAGCAAATTATGTGGATTTAAATGCAGCTTCTTGCATTTAAAATGGACGGGCTTCATAATAATCCCTGTTTCTTTGTGTATGCAGAGTATGAAACAAATTAAATATATATCTATATATATATTAGAGATCCATCGTCACATAATTTTAAGAAACATCCTGTTTTCTTGTCTTGGAAAATTAAAGATTTTACTATTAGTTAATAAAAACCAAAAGATTTTATGCACTTTGGGTTAAATCAAATTCAGATGAAGCTGAAATATGTTATGAAGAGAAAAAGTTGGGTTGATTTTGTAATTCCTAAAATGTTTTTTAAACTACTTCCTGTATTAAAAAGCACTTTCTGTTATTGTGTTCATCATCTAAAATATGAATTGATCCAAGAAGTGTGGGACCCTGCAGAAAAACTGGACTTTCAAGATAAACCAGAGAAAGTTTTTAAGTTATCGTCACCATTTTTAAAATTCGGTGAAGCTGGCAGAGAAAGGACCCGGACCCGTCACGCCAGATTGATTTAAAATATTACAAATAATATTGAGCGCGATTAGAAAATGGATATTTGGACGTTTTTCAATCTCAATTTGATCCATATTTGTAAAAATCACGATAAAGAAATTACAAACGTTTCCAAACCTTCAGAATTTGACAGGAATTTCTAATCTTCCTCAGTTTAAATAAAAAAAAAAAATACTTTGATTTACTTCCAAATTCTAGATTATAGTGGCTGCTTCTCTGATGCAGTTAAAGGAGAACACTATAGGTTCACTTTTCTAAAGAAGAAAAACAGTATATTCTACTGTAATATACTAGTTCATTAAACGTTTAAAGACCTGAACATGAAGATGATAATTCAAGCTGCCGGGATGACTTTGTTCTGCACACTTTTGAAGGGGTGGGGGATTCCTCTAAACAATAAAATTAAAAGAAAACTTTAATTTTAAAGAGAAAACAAAAGAAGCAAACTAAAACCAGGCGATAAATGCGAAGGAACAGAACAACAGACTGGTCTGTAACGGATGGCTGCGAGAATGAAAACTAAAAGGCACTGGTTTTCCCTCAGATACATCCTGTGTAAACATGTGTAGCTCGCGCTGAACGTGGCGTCTGCTGAACTCTGAAAGCGTGATCTGCGATGTGCATCTGCGTTAAAAAAAACAAAAAAAAAACATGAAGACGGATCCACAAGCTGCTCCGTTTTCCTTTTTCTTCCACTGATCGGGTAAATAGGTCCAGTTCGGGTCCGTTTTTGCTTTTTGTCCTTGAATCCAGAAGAAAAGTGAGGTTCTTTTGCATCAAAGCTTCAATCTGTCCCCTTCGTCTCTAGACTGTGAGCGACATTCACAGCGCGGAGAAGCAGAGCAAGGCCGGCAAGTTAAAATGATTTCAGCGATGTAGAGAGTAGGACTTTAAAAAGAATAAATGTCTGAGTTCAAGAGGTGAGGGATTGAGGAAAACGGACAGATGCTTTAAAAACATTCAATTTGCTTCTGTGCAGACAGACTGGGGTGGCGACTATGAGGCTATGGGTAATTTCTGAGATTAGACTAAACAGGCAAGGGATGAAGGGATGAAGCTGACTTTCCAAAAATGAAAACAAACACCAAAGAACGGACAAGAATATTGGGGGGGCGGAATAAAGAATTAGAGCAGAAGGGCCTGAAGCAGGTTGGGGATTTAAGGCATTGATTCACATTTCAAGGCCGTCATTTCTGATGAAACAGCAGAGGTTTGACGCTCCCGTCTTTGAATTTTGGTATCTGGTTGGTGATGATCTCCGTCAGCATCTCGGGGAATTCCACACTGAGGGTCTTATTCACGAAGGTGTAGAAGCAAATCTGCAGGAGACCCTCCACCATCTGGAACGAGACAGTTTAAAAAGATGAGAGGCGGATTTCGGAAAGATGGATCATTTTCAAAGCATCTGCAGCTCATCACAAGTAATTAACATGACTTCAGAGGAGCTATAAAGTGTTTAAAGAGATTTAAATGGAACATAAAAGCACCCATTTAAAAAAAAAGAGGAAATCTGTCAAGAATATGAAAAAAAATGATTGTTCCAACCTATAAAATACAACTGAATTGAATAATATTACAAGCTGAGAAAATGTTTCTCCACCAATTTTCTACCACAAAGAATTTCCTATTAATTACCCTAATCCTAAAACTATTAGAGAGCACTTCCTCATTTAAATAAAAAGGATTAAAGTGACATTTATTACCGGCAAGTAAATGCTTCTCATTAGGAATTTTTAGCCTGCTAAAAGCGAACCTGATGCTATGGAAAAATATCAGTCCCCTCACAAATGTTTTTATTTATTGTTAAGCTGTTTTTTTTAGCTGCAGGTTAAACAGTTTGGGCTCCTCTTTCCTCCATTAAAGACATTTCATCCCAGCACTGCTAGTCCAAAGCGCGTAAGATTATCAATTTTATTATCATCCCAAAAACAAAACAGATTTATAAGACAGGATTTTTTTTTAAATAGAAATTTTCTACATTTTGGGAAAATAAAGTCTGGTAAAGATTACATTTATATCCATGTTTAAGCCAGAATGATTTTAAAATTAAATACGATTTCCCTACGACACCTTAAGCATATAAATGATTCTTTTTTAATATTTAGTGTTTATGTTTCCTCAATTATTATTTATTCACATTTCAAATTGGATGACATGAGTTTACTAATATTGTCCCTGTTTTAAATTGAATTTCAATTTGAAGCTAAACAGGAAATATTTAATGTCCTTTTTTTATTCTATTCAAACAAATATGTAGGAAATAGGCTGGCAGGAAATGCATCTCTAGGAGACAACTTTCACATCCTCTGTTTCTAGTTGATCTCAGTAGGAAAAATCCTGTAAAGTTGTGCCGATGTTACCATTTGTGCATCACTAACCTCCTGCATGGAGTCCAGTAGCTTAGTTAGCTGGTAGAATCGCTGCCAGTTCTGACTTGTGTTCTCCTCTCGTTTCACGATGGCTTTTCCCAGCTCCTTGATGTAAGTCATCCTGATCTGATCAAAAACCGCCTGGCACTTCAGGCCTTCTTTGGGTACTGCACAAACGGGACAAGAAAAACACAGCGATGAATGAGGGTGTAGCTTAGGAGGAAAACTAAAACAACCTGAAGATAAAACAAAACTTCGTAAAACCTTTTTGTTTTGCTAAAAGTACTCCCATTCTGAGGAGGCAGAATAAAAACCCAGCAGTTTGTCCAGTAAATTCAATTATTTTTATTTTTTTAAAGAAAGAAACCACATTTCTATGTTTTATATCATTTTATAATGACACTTTTTTCCTTTGATAGAAAATTAGATATTTATAATATTATAAAGGGTTAAGGGATAAAAGTATATTGTATATAAATGTTAATAGAAATATGATGCCAGAAACTATTTAAGCCCTTTTAAATATTGATTAAAATGAAATCTTAAAAATATCTAATATTAGTCCTTACTGGCATTAGAGTAATCAAACCCTTTTCATAACAGTTTGGGTTCTTATCTGGTTCAGTTAGTCTGCATGCCAAAAAAAAAAAACATCTCTTTTTGCAGGTGATGAAGATAGAAGGCGTTTTAACATTGTCTTTCTTTTATCTTCTATTTCTTTAATCTTTTCCTGTTTTTCCTGTTCTACCTACATTGCAGTGTCCATATAATCTGTAAAACTCCCTGTATGAATTATAATAATGTTATTTATATCCATAAATCAAGCGGAACTCTATGGCGATAGCCGTACTGCTCCACTTGTGAAAGCAAAATCTGTTGGGCTCTCTTTGTAGCATCAAGACAATTATTTTTATTGCCACATTGCTAGACACAATAAAAAAAAAAAAAAAAGAAGAGTCCTCGTACCATAGAGACTGGAGCGCCTTCACTGTAATCTACAGCTTTCCATAGATTCAATAAAAACTTTATAACTTCTTCTGTAAGAATATTCTGGGGTAGAAATGGCAGTGGGATTTTTCCTTGGTTGTATGAAGAAATAAATCCTGTTACCCCTCCCCCACATATTTATAGGTACATTTGTCTGAAATAGGCTATTAGTGTAGTGATATTGTGAGTGAGATTGTCACTACTTGATCTCATTTGCACATGTGCAAGCAGATATTCATCCAGGTCGCCATAAATAATGTAATAGTGGTATTAAAAGTACTTATTTTTATCTTTAAATCACTAAAGAATGCTCATTTAAATCTTTAAAACATATTTTTTATGACTTTCTGAGACAATTTGATGCTTTTTACATTTTCTGTGTTACACAGCTTGTCTGACGTCATCATCGGACATGCTCAGAGTATAAC
>NW_015150725.1:990442-991863 GCF_000732505.1 Cyprinodon variegatus | reverse complement strand
CTTAAAATTCGAGTTGCCAACCGACTACCTCTGAACCTGAATGATTTGGAGGCTGTCTGCAGGGAGGAGTGGGCCAACATCCCTGCCGAAAAGTGCACAAACCTTGTCACCAACTATAAAAACCGTTTGACATCTGTCCTGGCCAATAATGGCTTTTCTACAAAATATTAATATGCTGTTTGTCCAGGGGGTCAAATACTTGTTTTTCCTCATCAGATGGTTATCAATTTTTATAAATTCATATGATGTTAATTTCTAGAATTTTCCTTGGGATTCTGTCTTTCACTGTTAGAATGTACATATGATTAAAATTATAGATCGTTGCATTCTTTGTAAGTGGGCAAACCTGCAAAATCAGCAAGGAGTCAAAGACATATTTCCCCCACTGTAGTTCAAGTCTGTTTATATGTAGTTAGATCAACACAATGATGACTAAAGTGAAGTGTCCTTTCTTTAACCTACAATAGAAAGTATTTCTGCTGTGTTTGTCTTTACAGACCACCTGCAGGATTATGTTGGAAAAGAGGAGGATTTCTCTGAACAGCAGCTCTGTGGTCAGGAGGTGAATTCCAGTTTGGACCAAGAGAAACCTTTGCAGATAAAAGAAGAGCAGATAGAGTCAGAACATCCCTGGACAAAAGAGGAAACCATGAAGCTCCCCATAAGTGAGCATGAAGAGCAGCTTGTTCTGAAGCAGGAGGCTGAAGATACAGGAGAGAAACCTTTCCCATTTTTGACAAGGGGAGAAAACTTTCTGAAAGACGAATATTTAAAGGTTCACACTCACACAGGTCGGATGACTTATGAATGTTTGTCCTGTGGAAAAAAGTTCACAAGGAAATCTTATATTAATGAACACATTAGAATTCACACAGGTGAAAAGCCCTTTTCCTGTACCATTTGTAACAAGAATTATTCTTTTAAGAATGGTTTGACTAAACACATTAGAATTCACACAGGTGAGAAGCCTTTTTATTGTACCATTTGTAACAAGAATTTTACTGAAAAGGGTAGTTTGACTAAACACATGAGAGTTCACACAGGTGAGAAACCTTTTGAATGTCCATCCTGTGGAAAAAGCTTCTTCTTTAAGTTTGATCTTAAAAAACACATCAGAATTCACACAGGTGAGAAACCTTTTTCTTGTACCATTTGTAACAAGAACTTTAATGAAAAGAGTGTTTTGACTTCTCACATAAGAGTTCACACAGGTGAGAAACCTTTTTCTTGTACCATTTGTAGCAAGAATTTTTCTGAAAAGGGTAGTTTGACTAAACACATGAGATTTCACACAGATGAGAAACCTTTTGAATGTCCATCCTGTGGAAAAACCTTCTTCTTTAAGTTTGATCTTAAAAAACACATCAGAATTCACACAGGTGAGAAACCTTTTTCTTGTACCATTTGTAACAAGAACTTTA
>NW_015150725.1:984401-987956 GCF_000732505.1 Cyprinodon variegatus | reverse complement strand
CAGAGGCGCGCCTCTGCAATGTCATCGCTCAGCGTCAATTCCTATCAGCTATCCATTCAAGATAATTCTAATCATTACAAACATACAAATCATTACATAACAAATGCAGATTGAAACTAAAGGAAATTATTAAAATAGTAAAGCAGTAACGTAGTTATAATGCAATCGCAAATATTCTATAATATGCAAATCCTAAACATATCCAAAAATAATAACTAAATATGAAAGTAAATTACTAAATAGAAAATGTCACCAACATTTCCGGCCCCTAATTGCTCATCATGGGGATGAAAATTACACTAAACGAAATAAACTGAAGAGTCATTTTCTATACTCAAATCCCCATTACTTAAATGTACTGAAAGTCTAAACATGAACTAACTTAAGATCCAGTAGTTAACAGACAATTAACTGGATGAAATGTCTTTTATTGTCCATGAGATTTTTCCGTCTCTAACAAGAGACACAACTTGTCAGTGGGCTTCTCAAGGGTGTTGGTCTTGTTTTCACGAAGACCCGAGGAACGAATCCCTGGGTATCGGGGATGGTCTTCTCCACCTTTCCCATCAACCAGGACCCTCTTGAAGCCCTTTTATCCACAATGAGTACGACGTCCTCCTCTTTCAAGTTCCTCTTTTTCTCCAGCCACTTCTGCTGTTCTTTTAGGAAGGGCAAGTATTCTCTAGACCAACGCTACCAGAAGATGTCGGAGATATACTGCACCTGCCTCCATCTTCGTTTGCAGTACAGATCTTCTTTGTGAAACGTGCCAGGAGGGAGTGCTGGCCTTCCCTTGAACAGAAGATGATGATTCGGTGTCAGTGGCTCGAGGTCATCGACATAATCAGATAAGTAAGGGGTCTGCTGTTTATCACTGCTTCCACTTCGCACATCACAGTGTGCAGAAATTCGTTGTTAAGACACTGGAGCTTCAGAACACTGCTAAGTACCTTGCGCACTGTTCTTATTTTGCGCTCCCAGATTCCGCTATGGTGCGACCCAGCAGGCAGGTTGAAAATCCAGGTAACTCTTTGCAGCAGAGCTTCGGAAATCTAGTACTGATTCCATTCCTTCAGAGCCTTGCAGAGCTCGTGTTCTGTAACCACAAGGTTTGTACCGTTATCGGATCTCATAACCTTTACTTGTCCTTGTCTAGCAATGAAACATCTCACTGCATTTATACATGATTCTGTGTCCAGTGAGTGTGCGATTTCGATGTGGACGGCTCGGATTGTAAGGCAAGTAAACAAGACTCCATAGCCCTTGACTCACGCTCGTCCACGCTTGGCTTCAAAGGGGCCGAAATAATCTACGCCGACGTTGGTGAAAGATGGGTGATCTGCCTGAAGACGATCTGGTGGTAGATTTGCCATTTTCTGTTCGCCAACTGTGGTTTGACTCTTTCGGCATTTCACGCACTTTGAAAGCACACTTCTCACTGCTGCATTCCCTTTGCATATCCAGACTCTTTCTCTCAGTCTAGCGAGGTTGTGGTTCCTCCCTCCATGCCCGGTCTCCTCATTTACCTCCCTGATGATCAGAGTTGTGACATGATTATTCTTGGCTAGAATAGCCAGATGCCTTGTGTGTTCCGGCAAGGCTGCCTGGTGCAGTCTTCCACCACCCTGGGGGACACCATCTTGGAGGAACGGATCCAATTTCACGATGAAACTACTTCTCTTGACCTTATCACCCTTCTGCAGTGCACAAAGCTCTTCATGAAAGGTTTGTCTTTGGCTAAACTGAATGATGGCAGTTTCCGATCTCCTGATGTCCTTGACGGCCTGATGGGTTTCTTTCAGACCAGATTTCCACTTCTGAATATGGTTTTCAACAATCTTGGGTTTCACAGTTTGACTATCTTGAGACTGGGTTTGAGACTCAAAGATTTTCCTTTGTTCACACAGATTTCTAAGCAACTCCTTCAGCTTCAACAGGCAGGCGACGGCCTTCCTTAGACTGTGCCAGTTAGAATAATGATAAATCAGCTTGATGAGTGGGTCTGTTCTTGAGGTTGATGAGGTTCACAGTGATCTTGCGCTTCACCTCGGCATCGTCATCGCTTATCTCTCTTGGGAACTCTGAGAGGACTGGACAGTGAGACTCGTCCTTAGCAAGGAAGTCAGGTCCTTCAATCCAACTCTGACACTCCATAAAATGCTCTGCATTCATTCCTTGTGATGCGTGGTCAGCTGGATTAGAAGATGTACAGATGTATCTCCACTGTGCTGGCCTTGTGTACTCCCTGATTGTTGACACTCTATTGGCTATAAAGTTTTGAAACAAGCGCAATCATTGTCAATATATTGGAGGACAGTGGTGCTATCTGTCCATAGCATGGACTCCTTGAGGTCCATCCGAAATTCTTGCTTCATGAGCTTGTCCATTTTCACCACGATGGTAGCTGCAGCCAGCTCAAGACATGGGACAGTAACTGGCTTGAGCGGCGTCATACTAGATTTTCCTAGAAGAAAGGAGCAATGGACTTGACCATGGCTGTTCTTAATGTGAATGTAGCTGACGACTCCATAGCCCTTCTCGCTAGTGTCAGAAAAATGGTGTAGCTGCGCTGACACTACTGAACCAAATCCCTCCAGTTGGATGCACCTCTTGACAGAGAAACTGGCGAACCGGCTCAAGTCAGACAGCCAGGTAAACCATCTGTTCGCAATTTCTTCAGGAATGTCATCATTCCAGGTAAGTTTCAATCGACAGAGATTTTGCACAATGATCTTAGCCAAAAGGATGAATGGTGACAGGAAGCCAAGGGGGTCGTAAATTGAGTTTACAACTGAAAGGATACCCCTTCTGGTGACAGGCATATTCTTCACAAGAATGCAGCTTGAAAGAATCGGATTCTATGCACCAGTCCACTCGAAGCGCCCTCTCCATGGGTTGCTCATCCCTGTCCAGATCTAGATTCTTGATCTCCTTCGCACGCTCATGTTTGGGGGGTGATGACAATGCTTCACGGCTGTTGCTATACCATTTAGCCAAATGGAATCCTCCACTTTTGCAGAGTGCAATGAGGTCTTTGGTCAAGGTAATAGCCTTCTTCTCATCAGACACTGAGACAAGACAGTAATCTACATAGAAGTGCTGGAGAATTGTGGTTACTGCCTAAGGTGATGACCTATCTTTCCCATCCTCTGCAGTCCGGCGCAAAGCGTAGTTAGCAAAGCTTGGGCTGGACTTGGCCCAGAACAGGTGCACAACCATCTTATACTCACGCAGAGGCTGGTTCAGATCTCCCACTGGCCACCAGAGGAATCGCAAAAGATCAGAATCTTCGTCAAAGACTCTCACCTAGTGATACATTGCCTCTATGTCTGAGATGAGTGCAATGTGATCAAGGCGAAATCTTGTCAGGACTCCAACCAGACTGTTCGTGAGGTCCGGCCCCTGTAACAACTCCTAATTCAACGGCTTCCCTTGGAAAGAAGAGGTGCAATCAAAGACGACCCGCAACTTACCCTTCTGCAGATGGATCACGCCATGATGGCGAATATACCATACTTGGCCATCGTTGTGGTTGCGCTCATTGGCAGGGACTTC
>NW_015150725.1:980000-981604 GCF_000732505.1 Cyprinodon variegatus | reverse complement strand
GATACGTGGATCGGATCGGGACAAGCCTAGTCATCATAGGTCAAGCATTGGAATGTCCCTTTGGTTGACTTGCTACCATACACACACACAAGATCAGTAACAGAAAACAATGAAATAAAAATAAATTGATCTTCAATAAACCATAACATTAGAAATCTCCAAAATTACCCCCTTTTTTATGAAGCAAAAATACAGGCAGCTGATTAGTGAGCTGCAGGAGTTCACCATTGCTAGGTGAAGCTCAGTTATCGATGTATGACATTTACTTTCCACACCCATAAAGGTATAAAACAACAAACAGACGTGCATATCTGATCAGAACCCTTAATAAACCTAACCTTATAACCTTCATACAGTCTATTTATGGCCAGAGTCCATCTCAGTGAAGGTTTGACCTCCTCCATGTCATCAAAATGTTGCCGTGAGTTTCTATTTAATAGGAAATGAGAGCCTTCAGCTTGAGATAATAAACACCAGGACAGGGATTATTTATCTATATGGTGCCGCACCTTTAGGATGAGAGAAGAAATAAGAGCAGAACCTGAGAAGGTTTTATTTACTAGAGACGCCAAACAGCTGGAAGATGAGGTGAGTCATTCTTTTTGCTGATTTTACATACACCGGTATTAAGTTAGTCAAGCTTTAACAGTGATCTGTTTACACAGTTAACGTTAAACTAAAACTGGAGCAGTTTCTATTTAGAGCTCCTTTAATAACATCCATCTGCTCGTCATTCTGACTGAACCGACACCGGTCACAACGATGGATCGTTACGTACTTACTGCTCGCACTTTATATTATTCAATATGTAATCAACTTTTTACTGTCATAGTGTATGTTGTCCTGTTAACACACACCTAACTAGCTGGGTTAGGGCAAAAGGTGAAAGTTAACTGTACACATAAACGGATTAGTTTTACAAAAACCTCCATTCAAAATATAAACATTTATTATCAAAAATATTTAATCTCTAGATCAAACATATTTTAGTAAAAAACTCTTAACTAGTGACACTGAACTAAACCAAATAGCAACTATGTTCACATAGAAGAACATAGTTGCTAAAACGCAAATAAAAAAATATTAATGAAATGATGCAATGATGGATTTGTGTTTGAGGGTTACATTATTACTTAGTTTTACCAATAGTCAAATTAGCTTTGAATCTAATTTAGAGGTAAATAAAGCATTATCTTGTAAATAATGTTTCATAAAAAAAAAAAAAAAAACTAAAGAAAAAATCTACATCTATTTAGATAATTGATCTTAACGTTACGTGTTGGTATCAGGGAGAATAAACGCGGGTAGGAAGCTCAGTGAAAGAGGGGTTAGCCTCTGGTTAGCTAGCATTAAGTCAGCAGCATGTGGTTGCTATTAGATTTACTGGTTCAATTTTGGAACACAGTATAACATTAATTATGAAAACTCCAAAAAATGTTTAGCTGAAATGCTGCATTTTTCCAAACCGCTGCCATCGTTGAATGATGATGAGTCTAAAGTGATGCTTAGGGAAGCTGGGGGTTTCATAGCCTTGCTGGCAGAGATGGCAAAAGTACTCACTTTCCGTGCTTGAGTAAAAGTACAGATACTCTTGTTAAAAAATA
>NW_015150725.1:976194-979424 GCF_000732505.1 Cyprinodon variegatus | reverse complement strand
CGCCATAAAAATAAGTAAAGTAAAAATATCAGAAAAATCTACTTGAGTACAGTAACTAAGTATTTGTACTTCGTTACTTCCCATCTCTGCTTCCTGGGATGCTTGGCTGATTGAGGGTTCATCAGTCTCTTTGACCTTTGGCTGAAATACCACAAACTTGAAAGAATTTTGCAGACAGTCTGTTCAAAGCGAACTGGTTCAGCAAGTATCTTGCAGGTTTGCTTAACTTTTCACATTTGGAAGAGTGAAATTCTCCAGCCTGCAGGGAAAGCCAATCAGATATCTGATAATGCAGCCTGGGCAAGGTCCACAGGAAGAGAGTGAGAGGCGGGGATCATGCTTTTATAGTAAGCACAGTAGGAGGCCTCATACTGTAAAGGCTACTGCCTCGCCCTACCCACTTCTTCATTCATTTGCAAGAACCTGCAGGGGGGCGGCTATATTAAGCCCTTTCTGAAAGCAATTAGTTAAGAGTGTGAGTGGTTTATGAGGCCCTCCACAGCAAGTGAGCAGCAGCAAATTGTGGTCGGCATGGAGAACGAGACGTAACTTCTGCGTATGCATTTCATGCATTTACTTAGTAGAAAAACACCCCAACAAATATCATTTCAAATAGGCTTTATAAATCATTTTGCTAAAGGTGGAATTGTTTGGACAAGTTATTACAGTTTGTCACAAGGTCATAACTGAGAACTCTGGTTCTGATATTTCCTAGGGTTTATTAAAGTAGCCTTGATTTGATCATTTATCCTTACAGGGGGCAAAGGTTATACTCTGCAGCACATATTGATTCACCTGTTGATTCAGCAATATCAATGCACAGAACGTGCATGCAAGTCTATAGCAAGACTTTAAAAACTACTGAGGTACACTGGAATATTTTTATAAAAGAAAACAAACATAAAAACAAGGGCTTTATTAAGAAATACACATATTTTGTGTATTACTTAATAAAACCAAACATCCTCAACTTCTAAAAACTAAATTTACAGACTATTGAGAGTTCATCCATTTAAATTAGTTAAATAAAACAGGATGAATTTGGGGCAATTTTTAATGCTTTTGCATTTATTATTTTCATGTTGTTCATTCAATAAAAGAGACATTTCTATACTGCTACCTGTAGCCAAACCATAGAACTGCAGGACTCTTCTGTTCATTCTCGTAACACCCATGTGGAGTAAACAAGTTTGCTTTCTTTCACTTTTTCATATTTTTTTCTTTTACTTTTTCCACCTTACAAATCTCCACCCCACACTGCAGTCCCAGCGTTCTCCTCGCTATTTATTGGAAATCAGGGGTCGCTGGTTACAACAGCTGAGACTGCTCTGGAGATGAGAAACAACATGAGAAATTCAGACTTGCAGTCTCAGTAAACATCCTATAAATTTCAGGGTTCAGTCAAAGTTTAAGCTGTTGAAGCTCTTCACCAAAGTTCAGCAGGTTGAGTGCTGCATGTAGATCAACCACAACCTCCCCAAAAGCAAATCTACAAATCAGTTTACTTCAGAAAAGATGGCTATGAACACATGCACATAGATAACACTACAAAGATATATTTATTTACATTTTACTACATCTTTTGTACTTTCTTTTACTTTTACCCACAATATTTGACATTTCTGCAGCTGCAGGTAAATTGCTATCATGTTTATTGTCTCCTCAGTTCTGCTCAGAGTCTGGAGAACAAACTGGAGTGCCACTTCACCTGGAACCTCGATCCTGGAAGTCACACATTTTCTCGTATAGGGAGAGTTGTGGAGGACTTCGGCACAGATGAGGGAAACATCTGGCTGGGTCACATTTACAACCTGCAGGGGTTCATCCAGTGCAAGCTGGGCTCCTCTGAAGAGGCCCTGAAGTCCTTCAGCCGAGCCACTGAGACCTTCCAGCGTCTTAAAGGCTCTGATGAAGGTCCCTGGTTGATAGTGAACTATGGGAATCTGGCTTGGCTGCACCATCATATGGGCGAAGACGAGAAGAGTCAGGATTACCTGTCAAAGGTTGAAGCTCTGATGAGTGAATACCCAGCACCACCTGAGGAAGAGCTCCACCCAGAGGTCTGTGCTGAGAAGGCCTGGACCCTGATGAGGTTTGACAAGGAGAAAGCTGCAGAGTTCTTCCAGAGAGCCATAAAAATGCAGCCAAATAACATAGAATGGCAGAGCAGCTCTGTGATGCTATCAGCAGACACCTTCAAGGGCAACATGAGCGAAATTACTCCTGATGTCCTGGAGAGCCTGAGATCCGCCACAGAAAGAGATCCAGAAAACCTATATGTTGCTGCTCTTTATTTGGAGGCAAGAGCTGCAAAAGGAGAACGAATTCAAAAGGAAGCTCAAGCATTGGCTGAAAGAGTACTAATGAGGTCCCCAAGCTTTTACAGTGGAATGAGACCGTTACTGCGCCTTTACAGACATTATATATCTAAAGATGAAGCTGTTGAGTTAGCTGAGAAGGCCCTGAAGAGGCATCCTGACTCACGTGTTTTAAAGAGAAGTGCAGCTATCTGCTACATGAAAAAGATTTTGTCTGCAGACTGCAAACACAATACTCCAAGAGAAACGATCACTCGAGCAATCAGTCTCTGGGAGGAAAGGATCGTTCTCTTTGAGGAATCAAAGCTTAGAGTTCAAACGACTCTGGCTGATTTATATGCAAAGGTTGACATGGAGAAAGCCGACCAGATTTATGAAGAAATGCTGAATAGAGAAGATCTACCTTTAGCTGAGAAACAGATGCTTTACAACTATTATGCTAAATATTTATTCTTCAATAGAAAGGATAGTCCCAGGTCTATTGAGTACCACATGAAGGCAGCAGAGATTCCAGTAGAATCCAATCATCGACAGACGAGCATCAAAGAGCTGGAGAAGACCTTGAAAAGAAGCAGAAACCCTCAAATGTGTGAAGAGATCTGGAGTATTCTGAACAGCCTGGAAAATCAGCCTGAAACGCAGAATCAGTGAATAATTAAAAACAGGGTCCTTAAAAAGTCTTAAAAGGCATTGAATTCTTCAAAATAAAACTAAGGCCTTAATTGGTATTAAAATGTCTTCAATCAGTCTTTCATAGGTCTTAATTTTTAAAACATCATAAATAGGATTATTTTTATTACGATTTATTTTTGTAATCTAAATAAAACATAAAAATTGACTTTTTTTTTTATTTTTATAACGGCTCGCCATTATTGGTTCCGTCCCGATAGCGGAACCAATAAAGCGTTGTTG
>NW_015150725.1:972827-975339 GCF_000732505.1 Cyprinodon variegatus | reverse complement strand
CAAATTCAAAGAATTGTTCCATAAAATCTGTTCATAAGTTTTCAGTTGATCCTGCTAACAAACCAACAAAATTCCCTTTTCTTTTGTTTTTGTCTTGAATAAAATGGCTGGTTATCATCCCGCAGCAGCGTGTCGCAGATATTTTTTATTTATGCCCAATTGTGAAGCGTGGTCTGCGCTATGTTATTCCACGCCACAACGCAAGAAAGAAAATCACAAACTAACTAGGATTGTGGGCATCCATGGGTTGGTTTGACGAGCTTGTTCGCCATCTACAACCCGTCATCCAATGCTGGACGATGCACGGTTCACCTGTGAGTGTTCCCCAAAGACCGGCCGTGGCGCTGCGTGTTTTGGCTTCGGGTGCAAACCAACAGACCGTCGCACAGAGCTACAAACTAGCCTCCTGTACGCCGCCTGGCATAGTGTCCGAGGTGGACGGCGCTACAGCCAGAGTTTCTGCCGTTAGGTACCAAACAGGAAATGCGCATAGTGTAGAGCGGATGTAGAATTGACCAATCAGAGGCCTCTTGTCTGCGGCGCTGTCTGCAGTCACCTACAATTTTGGGGAGGTGCGTCAGAGTGTCTGCGGAAGGCGGGGGGTTGTGGGGGCACATATTAGCGATAACTGCGACACACAGACGACCTGGTTTCTGAGCGTAAACCAGGCTTGAGGCTGTCAATAGTCACTGCTGCCACCCTCTGGTTTAGTGGGGAACTGCTTGTTCCGCCAAATATCTCACAATGTTAGAGAATCTCTAAAAATTTCTGTATCCAGATTATGATGTGGATCATCCCCAACCTTTAATGGATTGTTATTTTGCATGAGGGACACCTCAGATTTCATTCAAATCTGTACATAACTTTTCAAATGATCCTTTACACACACAGACAGACAAACTCCCCCAAAACATTGTAAAGAAATCACAACCTGCAGGTAAAACTGCAGCCAATGATTTCTCCTGGCTGCCACCTGATTTATATAAATGAATGATTAACAGGCTTCTGCAGCACTTTTAGGCTGCTAAGGAGGTCATGCAGTTATTTGAATCAGGTGTGCTGCAACAGAGACACAATGCAAACATTAGAGATGATCCATTTTGTTATCCAGTGAGCGGAAATAAGAAAGCAGGTTTGATGGGATCAGTGTTCTGAGGGGATTCGATCTTAGCTTTGCCATTAGACCCCCTCTGCAGCCACGCTCACGCCGCCTAGCACCCACTTCCTGGCCCGCTCAGCCCACTCGCTGCCTTGTTTGCATCCGTCCGTAGGACTCCACAGCTTTTTAAGCGGTCAAGAGTGGCTGTTTCTAAAGCGTTTTGTGACTGTAGCTCCAGCAGGCATTTGATGTCGTAGATGCAGGATCGATGCCTGATTTGTAGCGTTCTGAAAACAAAGCTGTATGAGGTCGCTGCAGCTAAGCACTGTTAATGATGGAGCGCTAATTTGACTGTGATCTGGTTGAACTGTAAAGCGCCTTGAGATGACATGTGTTGTGAATTTGCGCTATAGGAATAAACGGAATTGAATTTAAATTGAATTGAATGTGCTCCATCTAACCTGATTCACTAAAGTGTAAAAAGATTTTTCTGTGAGATTTGACTACTTTGTTTTTATTTTGGATAAAATCCTAATGGATTTGCATCATCAATTGGTCTGAAAACTCTCCAATTTCTCTAAATAAGTAAAAAGCTAATTTGATCCCAAACTCTTCCAGATAAACTTTGGTTTACAAACACAAAATCCATCCTAAACGTTTTTAAGTTTCCCCTTCCTCTTTGTACATAGAATTTTAGTTTAATTGAGTTTCACTAGTTTTATTTAAGAGTTTTAAACTGAAATATGTTTGACTTGGAGCTGAATGATTTTTGTTAATAAACTCTTATATTTTGAACAGAAGTTGTGGTGAATTTATTCCATATATGTGCAGAATTAACTGTTTGACCACTATTAGAGCTCGAATCACTCTTTTTTTATTTATTGTTCTAACACACAGTTAGTAGGGCTGTGTGTCATAAACAGTATATAACAGCCGAAATAATAATTTTTACCACCCCTACTGGAGAGGACAATAAACATCTTAAAGTATCAGAAAATATGAATTGCCAGCTGGCTGGGAATTAAATATACAGCTATTCACAACAGTAATAAAACTGATTTGCTAATGGCTCGTGGTTTTTGAACTTTGACCTTATCTAGATTTCAGGTTTGGTCAAACAGGTTTTTGTAGCCCTGAAATATCTGAAGGGTCATGGAGATGTAAGCATATAAATCTCTGGAATGTGACTGAGACACATAAGTTAAAGGTTTTTGTTTGGCCCCTAGTTAAAAGACAAATGGTCACATTATTTATCCAATGTGAGAAATGAAACCGTTCCTATCAGTAAGAATCTGTTTTTCCATCAAGCAGAAATAGAAACTGTTTCATTTTATCTTTCGAGTTGCAGAAGTTCACTGTTTTTCCATCAAGCAGAAATAGAAACTGTTTCATTTTATCTTTCGAGTTGCAGAA
>NW_015150725.1:965248-970647 GCF_000732505.1 Cyprinodon variegatus | reverse complement strand
CAGGCTGCAGAGCTCTTCCAGAAAGCCGTGAGGATGGAGCCAAACAACGTGGAATGGCAGAGCAGCTGGGCAATATTATCAGCAGATTCCTTCAAACCTTTCATGGAGGACATGACACCTGAAGTTCTGGAAAAAGTGAAATCTGCCACAGAACGAGATCCAGACAACTTATATGTTGCTGCTCTTTATCTGAATGCACAAGGTGCAAAGGAAAAACAAATTCGGGATGAAGCAAAATATTTAGCTGGAAAGATTCTAGAAAAGCCGATGCACAACTACTGTGGGATCAACCTGCTAATCAAGCTGTATAGAAAGTACTTATCTGTAGACGAAGCCGTTGAAATAGCCGATGAGGCATTGATGAGACATCCTGATTCACGTTTTGTAAAGAGAACTGCTGCAAAATGCTACACTAAGAAGATCTTTTCACAGGAAGGCAATCCTGATCCCAGAATTATCAACAAAGCAATCAGTCTGTGGAAAGAAGTGATTGATGCTTACCCTGAATGTTCCCTGAAAGAAAAAATATCTCTAGCTGACGTCTATAGAAAGGTAGACATAGAGAAAGCTGAGCAGATTTACACAGAGCTTCTGGAGAGAGAAGATCTGGATCCGGTAGAAAAACAGATGCTTTACAAATATTATGCAAACCTTTTATACTTCGGTAAGAATGAATCATTCAGGTCTGCTGAATACCTCATGATGGCAGTAAAGATTCCAGAAGAATCCATTTATCGACGGTTGAGCATCACTCACCTGAAGAAGATCTTAAAAAGAAGCATAAACCCAGAATTACAGGAAAGGATTGAGGAGCTCCTGACAGGCCTAAACATATCAACTAATTAAAAAACCTGAAAAAGTGCCTGAGATCCTAACGATGATCATATAAAATAATTGTGATGTTTGTTATAATTTAGATTTCTCTTGTTTCATATATTTAGTTGTGCTATTTATCCAGTGAAAAATGTTTTTACTCAGTCTGTTTCACATGCAAAGCCATAAATGTCTGAGTGAAAAAGTGTTTTACATACAAGGAATATTTATTCCATGACAAACCAAATTCTTTCTCAAGAATTGTTATAGTTTAACTTAATAGTGTGTAATGTGTGTTTTGAGACAACGTTCACGGCTTTTTCCTCGTTATTAGTAAGGGATCAGAACAGGGCTGATTACCAAGCAAACCGGCCGTATGATGAACTGTTCTCTCTTTGCAAAGATCAAAATAAAGCACCGACTGAGTGAAATCCATCGATCTCTGTTTATTTAACTGGGGTGAATAGCTGAATACTTTTTCCCCACTACAGCTACTAATACAAAAAAGATTCAAACAGAAAGAAAAATGTCAGAAAAAGTGTTGAATTTGAGGCTTTATACAGCGGACCAAAAACAAAAGCTTGTTTTGGCTTAGAAAACATGGTTTTGTTTTTGGTCCACTCTATAAAGTCTCAAACTCAAAACTTTTTCTGACATATTGAATTGAAAAAGCTTTCTGGATGGGAAGCGAAACGTCTTCAAACCTGAAAACAAAGTCCAGTGGATTGTTTAATAACTCTTTTTGGAATGTATGATAATCTTCACCAGCGTAAATTCAAATCCAAATTAAGTCTGCAAATGTCAGAACGAAAGCAGAAGGATTTTGATTTTAATTAATTTTCCTCTTACTGCTAAATTAAAACAGTTTTATCCAGAGGTCTTTGACAGAGGGGTCCATGACCCCCTAGGGGTCCACAGAGGTACTGCATGGGGGTTGCAAAAGTTTTGGTTGATAAGACTTTAGTTTTTTATATTCCCTCCTGCAGTTTTTTCCACTAATTGAAATGTCTTTAAATCCACATTAACATGAATCCAACAGACTGTAGTAAACAGATAAATGGAGGCAGAAGATGTCTTTCAGTCATCAATGCTCACATTCAGCGACACACAGGAGCTCTTTCAAGCTGGGCACCGTTTCATTCACAACACCTGTCCCATCAACCAGGAAGCAGGAATACTTTAATAATCCCAGGGAGGGATTACTTTAGTTACATTACTCCATCTGTAATAGAGTGACTATAGGACCAGTTTGATAGAACACAATTTATTACAATATATATAATTAGGGGGTCCCTGCTCCATCGCCATCAGTCTGGGGTCCTTGGCCTGGAAAATGTAGAAGACCTCTGATTCTATTCAGATTAGGAAATATAAGTAAACAAATTCTATTGTTCGATTGGGCTTTAAATAATTCCAATTCTGATTCCATTTTATTATTAATTTCCAGAGGTCAATTTGTATAATCAAGGATCGTTCAGTGTTTTTTCAGCATAGCAGGCTGCTGGTCATGTTGAAATGTTCCTCCTTTTTTGCATGTTTCATGAGAAAAGCTCTATGAAAACATGAAGCCCTTCAGACTAAGTCATCAACGTAAACTCACTCTAAATGTGTTTGCAGGCAGGTGAACATATGTGCTCCCAACCCATCAGCAGAAAAGGAGCAACTTTAGAAACCAGAGGTGAAATGTCAGTGTTCTGAAAGATTCCCAAACGGCCATTTTGTCAAACCAAATGGGCATAAAATGCATTTTTTATTTTTTTGCTGCGCATAGCCCACCCACCTTGACTACAGGTGGAGCAGCAGGAGGTCTCACTGGGTCATTCTGATAGTGTTTATTATGGAGAGAAGAAGAATGGGCCTAATTAGCAATGAGGAAAAACAGAAAGCGAATATGGTTGCAGCACAACATCCACACTCACAAAATGTCCTGTGAGAACCATATGATTTAAAAAAAAAAAGATAACAAACTCTACTGTCCTTAAAGCTGCTATTTACTGTTATCGCTTTTTTAATTTCCTTATGACTGTTGATATAATCTCAGAAGCAATATATTGTATACCTAACAGAACTAATAAATTTAAGAAATAAGATTTAAGATGCAACCAGATGTAAAATAATCCTTCTAATACTTGAGAACAGGCATTGAATCCATGCTTGATATTTAAAGTTGACCCTGCCCAGCCTCCATATTTCTCAGACTCAAACTTAAAAAAAAAAAAATGAATCAAAAGAATTGCCTTGAAATAACTTATTATCACTAAAAGTAACAGCAGAGTTTCACTTTTAAAAGAGGCCGATCCTGTCTGCTGGAAAAACATCTCATTTAGTGTATTTTAATCCACAAAAAACTCAATCCTACGTAATAAATGATATTTATCAATTTCAACATATTGGACAAACTGATGCTGAATGAAAACCTATATCTAATCGATTACCAATAAAAAAATTACGGACACTAATATTGCACAAAATCAGATAAATTATTGAGTACCAGGGTGTTGATTCTATGCTTGTTGTGAGAGATTGCTGCAGAGTAAACAATTCTATGCTTTTATAGAATACCTTTTGACCGATCTGTCTGTATGACGTCATAATTGTCTTTGCAGAGTGCTTTGAAATGTGTTGTTGAACACTGTAAAAAAAGTGATTTGAACAAGAACTTGGCTTGTTATGAAATAAGTATTCCTTGTATGCAAAACAACTTTCTTTCAGACTTTTTTTAGCCTTGCAGTTGAAACAGACTGAGAAAAAAAAATCTTTCACTGGATAAATTGCATAACTAAATATATGAAACCAGAGAAATGTAATTTTCTGACCACAGCGTACTGAAATGATCAAATTGTACGTCACGCGCTGTTAGCACCACTTAAGAATTAGATCAATTTCCTTTTTGCTAAATCATTAATGTTACACATCTAAGGTTATGTGAAAGATCAATTGTTATTTATGTCTTTATTCTATTTGACCCTCCTGCTGTGATGAACAAGCAGTAGCAGCTGCTGTGGTTGATATGATTGTTTGGTGAAGGAGTGAGTAGTGAAACCATCAATTAACGTTTACAATTAAATTGTTTGTAAGTCAACTTGAAGATTATTTTTGTTTAGGTTTAAAAAAACTCTTTTTGAAACCAGAAAACTGTGCTTTTCATTTTTGAGCGAGTTGAAAACCTCCTCCTGAAAACTACTTTGGCATTTTTTTGAGTTTTTTGAACTTCCAGCACATAGTGGCATTAAAGGGAATGAGATGGCAGATTCGTTAGCTAAGAAGGGGTTGACGATAAATGAGGTAGAAGTAAAAGTACCAATTAGCAAAACAGAAATCAAATCGTACATACGAAGCAAAATTAAGGTACAGTGGCAAAAATTATGGGATAATGGAAATAAAGGAAGACATTTATATAAGATACAGCAAAAAGTGGAAGAAGAAGAGCCTCTGGGGAAGAGCAGGAGAGAACCGGGGATGTTTAGTAGAATTAGGCTAGGCCACACGAGGCTAAATGCGTCACTGCATGTTATTGGGAAGCATCCAACAGGAAAATGTGACATGTGTAGTCAACCAGAAACAGTAGAACATGTGCTGTTTGAGTGTATTAAATATGCAAGTCAAAGAATAGATTTAAGGAAAGGACTGGAACATGAAGGAATCAAACAACTGGACATTAAAAATATCTTCTCAAATAAATCCAGAAAGACAGTACTTAAAATCATGTCATCTTATCTTCAACAAACTGGACTAAACCTAAGGATTTAAGGAAACATAAATAAGATCAAGTAGGTGGCGATAATGCTCCATTTGGTTGCAAGACGCAAGTAAAACAAGAAGAAGAAGAAGAAAGTCGGTGGATCCAGCTGATCACTAAAGAAAGCAAAGCTGTTGGTTTTGGAAAAGGATTCCAGCAAAGAAGGAAGTTTGTTGATGAACTTTTTCAGAAGTGAAGGGTTGTGTGTGATCATTAATGAGGTCTGACCCTGGAGAACATCTTAAACATGGATGCAACTATAAAGACACCGGGTTTGCTTTAGGGAAAATATATTTTTATGAAGATTCCCAAAGGAAAACCCAACCAGACTAAAGCTGTTTGCACCTTGTTTAATTGGTTTACAGCAGGAGTTCTTCCAGTCTCCAGTTCCACCTAAAGGCAGGTAGGCTATGTTACGTGATTTAAAATTTCATTTCATCACGAATTATTAGAACATTATGTTTGCTTCTTGATGATTGCTTGGGTGAATGTGGGTAAAGTTGGACGCTTTTTGAAAAAGTAGCTTCTGTGGTGTCTATTTAGCCTATTTTGTTTCCAGAGCTATAGATCTTATTGAATATTATTCATTTTTATCACCAGTTTTAATTGTAGAAAAGTTTCTCTAGCAGTTTGATGATTTTCGGAAACAGGAGATGAACCCTGGTCTACTGCGCCTCCTCTTCAATGACTTACTTTTCCTTGTAATTTAGATAACAAACACGTATCAAGATTATCATTGGCAGAATTCAAATGCACAACCTGCTGGTCCTGCATTGAATGCTGTGAAGCCTCTTCCCAGAGAACAGTCCATGGTGGGGGGGTGAGGGGTCATTGATGATGTCACGGG
>NW_015150725.1:962745-965016 GCF_000732505.1 Cyprinodon variegatus | reverse complement strand
CTGATAACGAACTTCGTCTTTTTTAAAAGTGTTGCGTTCTGCTCCTCATCTATATGTTAACAGCTGCCTCCCAGCTAACCAACAACTGTTGCTACGCGCAGGATGCTAACTCTTTCTACCATAAATCTTTCTCTTTCCCACTCATTCACAAAACTGTAAATTCTGGGACATCCCAGAATTTCTAATGGGAGGCAGATCTTTTCGCTAACGGGTCCAAAATGGAGGCTGTCTCGGGAAATCAGGGACATCTGGTCACTTTAGCGCAGAGGGACCAGCCTCCTGGGGTCAAGCAAAGGAGAGAGCTTCCATGGAGGTTTAGAGGAAACCACTGAGAAGCAGGTAAGAGGATTTTTCTAACTGTGGAGGAGCTGCAGAGATCAGCAGCTCTAGTGGAAAAACCTTCTAGATCTGTCCCAAAATTTGGCCTTTCTGTAAGACCAGGATGAAGAAGTTGTTCTGGTCAAATGAGAACAAACAGGAGGTTTTTGGTCAACAAACTAAACTTCATATGATGGAAAAACTAACCAGACTCAAACATTCTGTGGAGAAATCAGGTCCGGGATGATTGACCTGTTTGTCTGCAAAAATCTCAGAACTGTTGGTTCAGAACTGGAAAGGCTTTATTGTCTCAGCAGGAGGCATTAATCTTAACACAATCATTTTCATCAGATCATCGTATAACAGTACATTATTGGTAGAGTGATTCTCCCCATTGCTGCGTCTGGGAGGCCTGGTTGCTTCGTCCTAATGAGCAGCATTAGTGGAAACGGAGTGGAATCCAGAAACAGGACTTTCAGTTTATTAGTCACTCAATTCAATTACTTCCTGTTTTTTGCTGATTCATGGTTTAAACCGCAGCTTCAGAGCGTTCCACTGAACCCTGAGCATCTCTGTGTTCACAGCAGGTGTGTAACATCTAAAAATATCCAACACCTCACTGTCTCCTGTCGGCTGCACAGAGAGGAGAAATGTGGAGCTTATTTACATCTATTTACATGTTTAGCCTCCTATTTGTGCTTTCAATTCCATATTCATTCTGGATATATAAAAGCAATATGCATTGATCCTTTTGGTGTTTGTACAACTTTCAACATCTGGATTTGTTCATTTACTCCATGATGCAGCAGAAACGACATGCAAGCCCTTAAACACAATGCTGTAGGTCTTAATGTACTTAGGAAGTAGAAACGGTAAAATAAACCAACAGGAGGCTAGTTTACTTTATTACGTAGGCCATGCTTCTTTCTTACGTAGATTAATAAAAGTGCATGAAAGCAGACATTCGTCAGAAAATGCAAAAGAAAAGTGTGTTTAAAAAAGCATTCAGATCATTTTAAAAGTGAGCAGTAGTTAAAGCAGCCGCTAAGATGGCGGCTTTTTGCCGACTAGAATGGAGGGAAGTCTGCAGTCCTGCTTAGAGATCAGAGGAAGGAGGAGAGATTAGCTGCCGTCAAGCTGCCGCTCACGTTGTAAACGTGCAGCTCCTGATCGCTGCTGTAGTAAGGCAGGAAATGGGCCACATCTGCAAGCGTCTGCAGGATGTCGTAGGTCACAGCAAACAGGAAGTAGGTGGGCAGCAGCCAGGTGAGGCTAAACATGCAGTCCCCCACAGGCAGCGGGACGGCCAGGTGCCTGAAAAAGGAGAGACAGGAGGCTGAATGCAGCGCAGGGAAAGCTCAGCGTAGGTACTGATAGAGCCGACATCTCTGGTACTCACTGGAAGCGGTCTTCTCTGGACTCCCTCAGCATGATGAAGACAAACAGTCCCACCTCAGTGTTGAGGGAAAACGAGACGACTTTGTCCAACATGACAACAAACCCCTGAGGTGGACAGAGCACGTTACAAACCCATGTGGTGCTGAAAGCGTGTGTGTAGTTACAGCAGAGCAAGAAAGTGTGTTTGGTGTTTTACTATGAAGCGAGGACCGTTTCTAGGCTGAAACCATTAAAACCAGTACAGGAGATGTTGGGGTTTAGCTCAGGGGAAGGGATGGAAATAAACGGAAGTCTGCATGGTCCTCAGTGAGTCAATGAAACAAGAATGTGTGAGTGCGTGTGTCTTGGCATTAAAGTGAGGACATTTTGCAGGACATTGTTGCGTAGCTAAAAGGAGACAAATGAGCGTTTTCCCTTTAAATGAAGAACGGCTGCTGGTGGAGAAATAGAAAAGACGACAGTGGATCGTTCTACGTTCTACTGCAACTGATCTGATCTGGCGGATAGTTGAATTCTCTCATTATCTGCTCCTGCTAAGCATAGCAAGCTCAAAAC
>NW_015150725.1:956963-960947 GCF_000732505.1 Cyprinodon variegatus | reverse complement strand
AGGAGCAATTCCAGCAAAGTCAGTGACTGACGCCATCAGCTGGTTTTCCTTGGATAGAAACTTTGATCCAATTTGACCTGGATTATCTGATTTCTGTACAGAAACGATCCAATCGGCGCTATAGAAATAATCTGAATAAATCGATTGTAAGGACAGTGGCCTTTTAAGGCAATATGAGTTTGCAAATCTAGAATGATTTTTTGAAAGTAAAATAAAATATAGTAGAGAAAACACTGATAAAAAAAACTGATTGAGACTGAAGAAAAAGCTTTGAGAAAAAATATTTTGTCATAGAATAAATAAGATAAATTAACATTTGTAAAATTATTTCCAAGGGGAAAAGACTTTTTACTCTCAGATATCAGTTATAATAATTTCACAAATAATAATTTACCCTTGATTTGAATGGAATTAATAAACTATAACTTCCAGTTCTAGTTATTTACTATATTAATAATCTTCTGGTAAAAAAGCACAGCAGTGATTTATAAGAATCAGGAAAAAATCTTTTGTCATCATTAATCCTAAATCCTAATGTGATTTTTCTGAATTAGTTTCTTTAGCAAATCTATCTTTAACAAATATATAATATATATCTAGGATAAATCTTTAATAATATTAATGTGTCAGTAATGAATACAGCTGCTTGAGGTTGACCCACCATTTTAAATATGCATTTATGGTATACATTTAAATATATTACAATAGAAAGAATAGAATTTTTCATCATAAAAGCTTCAATTAAGTAATTCTTCAATTAACGGTTCACAGTCTCCCTCTTGTGGTGTTATTGAGGAACTACAACTGTTTGTGATTAGTAAGAATCAGGAATAATCTTTTCTCATCATTAAACCAAAATCCCAACGTAAAGCTAACATGACAAAGAATTTGTTTTTTATATATTTATTTTGCAAAAATACCTTATTTATAGCAAATAAATCTAGAATAAATATTATGTAATATAATAAATACCGTATATATTATGTCTATTTCCTTTCAGTATAAATAAGCATTTTTAAACCAACATATTTGAGGATTTCTAAGACAGAATATTTGTACTTGACAAAAGTAAAATGCAAATCCAATGTTTTAACATTTAAGTGATTTGATTAGCCATGTTTTAGGTATATTTTCAACTCTAATCACATGAATGGTAACATAACATACAAAAAAATAATTTCATTTAAATAACTACATTTCGTAAGAGAACGAGATAAACTCAGCAAAAAAGTTTAGATTTGTTAAGGCATAAATATATATAAAAAAAAATTAGATATATGCATTTTTCAATATTTACCACATTTATAAATACATAAAACCCCATTTTGTGAAACAAAGATTAAAAAGTTTTGAGCTCTTTTAGATGAAATATGGAGCCTGCGACATGAACCATCATTTAAAATACCTGCAAGTCAGACCTCTCTGTTGGTTAAGATTCTTCTTTATTAGTCATGTTTGTGCTTCTTACATTACCTGTCTGTTCAGCACAGTAGATCTAGTCTTCCTTCACATAGAATAACAGTGTGTGATTAAAGGGACTATCTAATTAGGACAATTGGTACAAACGGTCCAACCCAGGGGCCAGATTGATAAAGAACACGTCTGTAATCCTGGGGCCAACATGTAGCAGAGAATGAGGCGGAGTTTTGATAGCATGTCAGGATCTGACGCGCACAGCTAGGCTTCCACCTGATGCAACATAGACTTACGAGCTATTAGAAGCAGGAGTTGACCTGTTTCATGGCACAGATTCTGGATGCAAACAAATTGAGCCCACAGCTGATCCAACTGGCTGCGATGGCTCTGCTCTGAAGCAGTCTGATCTGGATTAAATCCTGGTAAACTTTTATTCTGGCCTTCAGTCATCTTTCTGGACTTAGCAGCATTAAGCTAATGAGCGGTTAAACATCGGTTCTCCCAGGAAAAGAACTGGGGGGGAAACTCTGAGGTGCAGACGCCTTCAGGGGGCAGAAGCTTCCACTACGTGTTTTTTGTTCTGGTCAGTGTTACCTTCTTGGTGAGCAGCTGTGATGTTTGTTTGGTGAGTTTTTCTCCCAGGCTTTAGAGAGCCACTCCAGGCGTCCGCTCCACAGAGAGCTCACCAGACCATCAACTGGATAAAGAAAAACAAGGCTTAGATTGCTGGAGGACAAAGGGACCACTTTTCATGCGTCTCTCCACCATTGCTGCAGGCATGCTTGGTGTGAGGGATTGCTGTCAGGTCAACAACAAAATGCAAGACAACATGTCTCCACATGCTCATCCAGGAGGAGAAAACCCTGCACAGTCCGTGACCGATGCAATCAGCTGGTTTTACTTAGATACAAACTTTGAATCAATGTGACTGAATCGTTGGGGAGTGGCGGCCCAGTCGTTAGGGCATAAAACTTGGAATCCTGAGGTTGTGAGTTCAAGCCCCGCTCCCACAGACTGCCACTCTTGGTCTCTGAGCAAAGCCTTACCCCCACACTGCTCCCTGGGTGCCACACAATGGCAGCCCACTGCTCCCCAAGGGGATGGATAAATGCAGAGGTACATTTCTCTAATGTGAGATCAATAAAGTTCTGATTCCAATTATCTCATTGGATTTTATTCTGTTTTATGAATTGGTGCTATAAACTAATTTAACCCAAACTGAGTCTGACTCAGATTAACTCTAATCTCTGTAATCCTGAAATGGACGAATGAGGATGAACTCACTGGTGTGTTTCATAGCAGATCCCATCACCAGGAAGGACACGGTGACGCTGATGGCGATAAACACCTGAATCAGCTCGGCCACCCAGGAGAAGGCCCTGTACCGCTCATTAATGATCTACATGGGGGGGGGGTGATGGATGACGTTCAAAATGAAAAACAAAGAAGCACATGTTGGATTTTTTAATAAACAAAGAACTTTTTGAATAATCACAGGTCTTGTTATATTTATATATATTCTATAACTGATTTCTGACTCCAGTTTTATGAAAATTCAGAGTTTAAAAGCCTTTAGAAGCAGAACCTAAAGCATCTACATGTGTTTTTATATATTTATAGCAGTTTAACATTTTCACTCTTTATAAAATGACAGCTAAGAACTGAGGCGGCGTCCCGTGTTCATGCAGCGTTCTAGGAGGCCGTTTGGCTGCATCCACCCTCCCATTAGCAGGGATGAACAGCCCTCCTGTAGCAGCTCAGATCTAGTTTAAACCTCTTCGGTTTTCTGACCCGTCTGCTTTCTTCCTTGGTTAGTTTTGTTTCTCTAATGTTCTCTAACAAACTGCCGAGGCCGTCACCCGGCAGCTGGATTTTAACTGAGACTAAATTGCAAACAGATTTAGAGGAATCAGATCAGGAAGGCAGGTTACAGTTTTCTGATGTTTATTTGGATGTAATATTTAAATCCATGTTTAGTTTTCCTTCCACTTTGCAGTCATGCTCCTCTCTGAGTCTGTCTGTGGTTTACTGTGTTTCAGTGCAGGGAGCGCAACGCGTGGAGAGAATAAACGTAGATTGACTCATTCCCTTTCAGGCTGTATGACCTGGAACTGGGACTAAATGTGTTTGCCAGCCCCCGCAGCTCAGAGCGGCATGTTTTCATCAGCACCACAGGTGTCTGTTTACAGGACAGAAACATTGTTTTCTGCTTAATTGGATCCAAACACAGGTGGATCACATTTTTGCTACAGTTGACTTCATCATTTATTATAATCTGGCTCTGCGTGGGTCTCCGTTCGCTTACGGGCTGCAATAAACCTTTGCAGCTTTTCATCACATTCATTTATGTCTGGCAGAATAAAAATCTCAGGAAAACACAAAACATTAGTAAAATGGAAAATGTTTTATAACACATAAAGAAGAAAATTATTGGAGTTTAAAAAGAGCATAACTTCCCATTACTTTGGTGTCTTGATGCTGAGAAACTAGTCCATGCATTTGTTACTTCAAGGCTGGACTATTGTAATTCTTTACTATCAGGAAGTCCACAAACTGTAGTTAAAAGCC
>NW_015150725.1:953101-954984 GCF_000732505.1 Cyprinodon variegatus | reverse complement strand
AATTTACCCATCTCAAAATTTACTCAAGTAAAAGTAAAAATTACATATTTCAAAAACTACTCAGAAAATTACAAATTACTCATAAAAAGTACTCAATTACAGTAACGTGAGTAAATGTAATTCGTTACTTTCCACCCCTGGTGAATGTGCTCCTTTATTATTAAAAGCAAAAGAAGAAGTTTAATAACTGAAAATTCCATGAATGAAAATAGCAAAAAAAACGTCTTAATAGAAGGTTAAGATTAACTGCGCTGTTTTCTTAGATGAATCATTATTCTTTTTAATATCTTATTTCACTTTTAAACAGACTTTATATATTCGGATTGTATTTTTTCAAATTTTTGTATTTCAGGTTAAGTTTTAGAAATTGTGGGCTTTCCTCTGTAGTGAGAAGAAATGTTAGCAACAACATTTTTATTCAGCTTGAAGTGAAGACAATGTTATCTTTAAAAAACAATTTTATGCAATTGAATAATATTGAATATAACTCCATAAAAAAAATATATTTCTTTGAGAATCATGTGCAGGCAGAGCGGTAAAGCTACTAATGTGGAAGAAGTCGGACCAAAACTGTTCAGAAACGGACATTAAACAGCAGATCAAACTGCTTCACTGTTTATTTCTTTATCCAGATGTTTTCTCTGTAATGGATGAGTCCACTGAGTTCTCATGTATTTCCATAAATGATTAACTAGATGAATAAAAATACACATTTACTTATTAGAAAAGCATTCTTTGGAATCTTTTTGTTATGTTTTGTAATGCGTAATAAACTCTGACCTGGTCCTTTTACTCCTGCAGTGGATCCACATTAATACAGTAAAATAATCATATAAGATTTATAATCTTAACAAGGTAAAGAAAGTCTGAGAATTAGTGCTGATTTTTTTACAGATTGATGCAACATTCATGCTGTTTTGATGCCATTTGTTCGAGAGCTCCGATCATTTAGATGCTGCAGCTTTTAAACTGACTGAACTCATTTCCTTCATCAGTGAAACATTAACTATATTTGAACCATAAAGGTTGTTATCTGTTAATAACGGACGTTTCCTGTCATGCACCTTTCTGCGAACTCAGAGGAACAATGTTCCACCAAAACAGTTTATTGTATTTATTCATTTATTGGTTGATTTGGGAGGCAAAGTACACATTAATAAATATTTCTGTAAATGTTGCTGGTTAGCGTATGAAGCTAACTGGTTAGCTGCTCTGCTCTCTGTAGTAGAGAAAACTACGGAGTACAGACGACCAGTTAGTCGTTTTATTTTAGGGACTTTTATAACTTAGCTAACATCCTTTATCAAATAAGCAATTAGTCCAATCCAGGGACTTTTCTCTGTGTTTTGGGCGACTTTAGCAACTTTAAAAGAAAGTAGAAATTAATAAAGAAAACAGTAAAGTGGGTTTAATGCAGAGAGGAGACCTGCTGTTTTCCTGCAGCTAATATAATATAAAACAAAAACTTACATTTTTATATTCAGATTATTTTTTTTCTCTGAAACTTTTGACAAAAATAATTTTGTGATCACCACACAGCTTGAATCCCTTCTTCACCTCATAAGGCGTCTGCCTCTGATTGCTGCCTCTTTGCTATAATTAGATGAATGCAGGCTGGATTCAGGCCACGGATAAACGTTCATCATTGGTTCATAAAGTCAGATTAACATATGCTGCATTTCAACAACGCCTCAGCCACCAAAACAAATCAGTCGTAGTTTAACAGACCTCTCTGCAGCTTCTCTACTGTTACCCACTCGTTACTCCATCCAGACAGTGTCTTGCCCACGATCAAAATCTAATAAATTAGCAAATATTCCCAAAGGAGTAAATCATGATAATCTAATTAAAATCAAAATAACTCCAATTGGGGAAAAAGTTAA
>NW_015150725.1:944387-950732 GCF_000732505.1 Cyprinodon variegatus | reverse complement strand
CCCTCCTCCTGAGCACCCGCCCCCAAAAATGTCTGTGCATGCCCTGGTTTTAGGAGACTCTGGGACGTCAGGCAGACGCTGGATAAATCAACAAGGTGTGACAGGGACCTAAGGGAATGTCTGACAAAACGTTGAGCATTATCATATCTTTTCATTGCAACTGAAGAGCAAAAACATTTTGAACAGAAGCTTTAAAAAAAAGTCCTGCTGACTCCTTTCAAACAGGAAGGTCGTGTCAACAGTAGAAAAACTGAAATTCTCTGGAAAAAGTTTATTTGAAGGGATGATTGCAAAACTGAGCACATTTAAAAATATATAAATTCTACAAGAAAGAAGCAGAGAAGATGTTTTATAAATAAAAAAGAAGAATTGAGATTTTGCAAAATGTTTTAATCCATAGAAAGTCTGAGAGTAACTTAGTGGTTTTATTAAAGTTAGTTTCAAACTATTTTATGGGAAATTCATATTTCATATTTTAGTTTTTAAAATTTTAAATGGTTAATTTTTTTTCAAATTTCTGTTTTTCAAAGTGCGTTTTATTTATCATATTCACTTCAAGACCAATATAATCACTCATTAGCCAGCGGTGGCTAAAGTTCACACATTTATTACTTAAGTAGAAGTATAGAAACTGCAGTTTAAAAGGCGAACAGAGACTCAATCTGGGAACGTTTTCAGCTTGGAAATGGAAATTAATTAAATGTTATCAAGAAGAAATG
Organism: Cyprinodon variegatus; assembly: GCF_000732505.1. Taxonomy (NCBI): domain Eukaryota; kingdom Metazoa; phylum Chordata; class Actinopteri; order Cyprinodontiformes; family Cyprinodontidae; genus Cyprinodon; species Cyprinodon variegatus. The sequence continues at coordinate 950,013 of NW_015150725.1, read as the reverse complement.
AAGAAGGAGATGGTGGTCACCTTTTCAGTCTTCTTAGTTTTTTTTGTTGTTCTGTTTCACTTTTTTCTATCAGTCTCTGATTCTGTTGCTTTAGTTCTTCTAATTTTCCTGTTCTAATTCCCCCCCCCCCCAGCAGTAGGGTTACATAATAAATGTAAGTCTTTACTTTCTCAGTGTTAAATTAAATTAATTTGCATGTTTTATGTTGTTCAACAAATAGACAAACTAAATTAGATTGTTATTTATTAATACTTCATATTTACAGCTCCATCATAGTCTTTCTGCAGCATTAAGCCTATTTGGCGTCACTATGTGTGAGACTCAAACCCATGAGAGGCAGACTACTGGTGACCAAAAGCTAGAGGCAGAGATAGCGCCGGTATATCTGATGCACTTTGACCTTGACATTTTTCTTTCATTTTTAAATGCTGCCATTATAACTGATGTTATGAGCAACATTTTGCGTAAATCCTGACAATTTTTTTGTTGTTGTGATAAATTGCAACGCTTTATGTTCAACTTGTTTTTAATTCAGTAACAATAACTAAAAGGACAACAAGTAACTCACCTTTAGATGAATAAAGTCCAGAGAGAATAACACAGTCACCCTTATGGTCAGTTAGCGGCGGTTATTAGGCCCATTTATTCTACTCAGCTCTCCACATCACTGCTATGTTGCCTTTCTTAAATAAAACATCCTCATCCTCCCTCTGCATTGGTAGGACTCTCAGTTTTTAACCATCAAACATAAATACATAAAAAAAAGAAATACTCTTAGCTTAATGGTTAAATCCACCATGAAGGTTGCAGCTTATTAGGATGCATCAGTTTTACTGAGCTGACCCAGTAAACTGACAGCTGTACATTTGTCCTCATTTAAGCAATTCAGAAAGTCATTCCTTAAGATAATAATCCATTAGCTAAACGTTCTGAAAATTAATTAGTTATGCAATAATAACAAAATTAGGAGCTAATGAAGTTTGATATAAAATAATTAACATTTCAGACGGTTGTGATCTTCGGCTCAGAACACTGCAGCAAAAGCAGGCGTTTGAACAGTCCAGTGGAAGTAAAGCTTCATCAAAGGGCAGCGGCTAATAGCGCGGCTGCAGATTGATCTGGATCTGATTTAATGCCTTCATCTTTTAATGCCATGCAGATTCCATCACTCTCCATTTCCCTTGTTGTTGCCATTCATGCTAACCTCTCCTGCTGCGACATTAGATACTGAGCATTTTTCTTTAAATGTGAGACACTTACTGTAGCTGAGCTGGAAAAGTGATGGAGATAAAACTAGTGAAGGGTCAGCTAAAGCAAAGTATTTTAAATCAGCAAAGCCAACAACCCTTAAAGTAATGAAGGACAAACTGTTCATGCTGGACAGAGACACTCGGGATTCCTATTGGTCCATTATTGCAAACAGAGATACTTAATTAAAAATGTTTTTAAACATTAATTATTGAGGTATGGAGTGATTTTTGTTCCATTACTGTTGCAAGCAAAGGAAATATTTTGTAAAGGAAAAAAAAAGAAAAAAGGAGTTAATTTAGCAATTTAATATATTTTTTAACTTTGTTTCTACATGTTCATTTTTCTTTTTTTATTTCAGATTTTTTTTAGATTGAGTTTTATGAATTGGATCCGTTTTAAATTGTGTTTTCCACATAGTTTCCTCAGCATTTCTGGGGGCGGGCTTTACTGAGGAGCAAAGACACATTTCTATTGGTCTGCATGGACATTAACAGTAACATTCTATTGGTCGATGTGAAGAGAATGGGATCTGTTAAACACCGTTCATTTCAAATGTCAATTTCAGGGAATTGAGGTTTGCTGATTCTTGTGCTCAGCTATATTCATTCTTTGAACCAAAGCATTTTAATAAGGCGTTTTTATTTTTATTTTTAACATAATAACAAATAATTTGGGACACTTTGCAGCTGTGAAAAAAGCCCAAATCATTACTCAGCCACCATCATCAGTGACAGTCTGCATGAGGCGTTTCTGTTAATGTGCCTCGCAGACACTGAGCTGAGTCTCATGCGACACATTTCAGTCGGACACTCGGTTCCCGACCGCCATCTTTGAAGGTATGTGATAAAGCCGTGTTTCCCAACGTTTCTTCTTTTTCTTGTTTGGTTAACGAGAAAGTCTCTTAACAGATAAAGAGAAGTTGCTACAGAATATAACAATAAAATAAATTACAATCTCATTTAAATTTCTAAAACTACCCCGATTGATGGACGTTTAACTACAGCATTTTATTAATCATATACATATTTCTTGAGGGTAATAATAATTGAACTTTATTGATCTAAATATAATATACGTGTGATTTCCTTTAATTTTAGATAAATTTGCTATTCAAAATATGATGCTATTGAGTAAAAGTTCTAAAATATTAATTTACTTTCCCTCAAATTAGTAAAAGCAGATATTAATTAGGTTAGGATAAAGGAATTCATTTTAAAGCTTTAGTGGAGGAGGTTCTTTTTCCGGGTGGATCATCTAAATAAGTGGACCTCCTAACTGTCAATCATTCTGTTGAAATGTTAACGTAAAGCCGTCCTACGCGCTCGTCCCCATTTCCACTTACTGACATAGTGGAAAAATCTTTTGGAAAGTAAGATTTTTATGAGTGATGCAAACAGCAACTTTTAAACAGAGCGTGCGTGGAGAAAGGGGCTCGTGCACACTCTCGCACGAGTTTGAGTTTACTGTCGGGAGCAGGTACAGGGTTGTGCATGTGCATTTTTTTCAAAAATTACGAAAAATCCTCAATATACCTTTAACTTAATGACGCATAAAAACTGTGCAGCTAATGGAGACGCCTTCCCTAAACTGGGCCTGATAATGGGAACAGAGGTGACTGGTATGGGAGCGGCAGCACACTTATCAATAGACAATTTGGATCATTTCCCAGATAATAACCAGTGTGGCTCCATATTTATGGGTAATTCATCAACGTGTTTTTCCCTTAAGGTGCGTTCAGACCAAATGTGAACTCCAGACCAGAGAGATTCACATAAATGTCATATGAAGGGCGGCTCAAAGGCACAGAAAGGCAAAGGACGTGAATAGCGAGGTGAAGGGCGTCTCTTTGGTGCTCACAGCGGAGAGAGATCACCTGTAAAGGTCGCAAACATTTTCACAAGTTTGAAAAAGGTGAAGTTTTGTGTTATTTTGAATTACAAAAGCCAATCAGGGACTTGATGTGGCTGCAATGTGGAGTGAAACAGAAACAAGCTTTTTTTTTTTTTATTACGGTAAAATGGAAAATAGAGAATCTAGTCCGATCTATCTCTGTCCTGCTACGATCTCCCGCTGGTGTACAGATGTAGCCTCAGCCTGCCGCTGCTGGGTTTCTTGCTCAGATTTACGGCAGCTTTTCTCTAAACTTCACGACACCGTCTTAATTTACTGAACCACAATGACTTGGTGGAGCTTTTCTCTCTCTGTGCAAATTGCTACTGAAACAGAGTTCCAACATGCAGGAACTCAGACGCAGCAGCTGCAGCCCATGTCTGCAGTCAGTGAGCAGAGCGACTCTCCTCTGTTTCCACACATGCACAAAGCTTTCACTGATAAAATGATTGTTGTGCAAGTGATGCCATAAATGCTTGCAAACTTTTCGCAGTCTTATGCTCCCTTTTATTCCAGTTTAAAACAGGAAAACATTTAACCTATAAGCAATAAAGTCTGGTAAGAAAGTCTGGGGAAAAAAACAATCCTATCACATCCAACATACCATTACTGATCAATTTCCTGTTCAGGTCTCTTTTTCATTCTTCCAGCTCCAGTTAGAAGCATTAACACCCACTAGACCTGCACACTTTTCACAATCTACTCTAATTTGATTATGCTCACCTTCACATCTTCATTCCTGACCTTATCTGATGTCAAAAGGACTTTAATCAAGTTTGCTCTGCTAAATGTTAAATGGTCCCTCTATGGTACACCTTATGTTAATGATTAGATTTCTCTTTTCCTCATAATTTAGACTCTTTTAGACCAAAACCCAGAGCGAAAGAAACTGTAGTCCAACTTCCAGTTTGAATTTAAGTAATTTTACCCCCCAGGCTGAGTGGCAGTGATGCTCGCTCTTACTGACCCAATTATTGGCTTCTGAGATCGGAAATAATTAAGGAAAAAGTTCACATTATAGGTTTGAGAGAATTTAAACTTCATTCAATATTTCTAATGCTCTATAGAAAAAGTAAAAGGATTCTATTAGTTTGTTCAATAAGTCCAAAGCACAGCTTAATTCCATAAAAAGAAACTATACTATAATGTCATCGTCTCCCTGACCTAAAACAGACGTTACCTTTATTTACATCTTATAACAAAGACACACCTGAAGCTAAAGTTGCCTAAATGCATCTGCAAAGGCTTCCTCTTAGGTTGTCGTGGAATATTTGACCTCACACAGAACATGCAAGGTCAGACACTGATTTTGGACAAGAAGACCAGGCCTTCAGCCTTTTTACGTTTATAGTCAGGACTCCATTAAAGACCAGGGACACCCATCTCCCTCATCCAGGTCCAGGTCCAGGAACAAACTCATGTCCTTCCCACAGTCACCTGTCCTCCACTGCCATCGACTCTCCAGCTTCTATGAATGTATTCTCTATACGCTATACATCTCTATAATGCCCCTGAAGAGTTATAAGGTATATAAAATGGCAACATTAAGGTTCGTTCTACTGAAAATAAGGCACAAAAGATACAGGACTAAAGATACAGGAGTAGCTATTTAGATTTTCCAACTTTCCTTGGCTGGCCCTTGATTGGCCCCTACAGTTCCTTTTTTCAACTATCAACCTTTGTACCAAAATATTCTTTCTGTCATGATTTGTGGAGATTAAGATCTAAGGAGAAGCGTCATCTCCTGGTCAGACCCTGTGATTCAGTGAAAGGGTGGAGTCAGAGTAAAAAAATTAAAAAAGCACCACCAGGAGAAGGATGGAGTCACTTGAGTGGCTGGAAGCGGGCCGCCATTTGTCTGGCGTTTGACTGGGAGGGGCCATTTTGAATGGCTGCCACTGTAGGTAATAGTGATTCGTCTCCCTGGAGAGAAGGTCCTTAATGCTCCAAGTTGGAAGAACTCCACAGCCCTCCATCTGCACCTGCTCAGGTCGCTCTGATATGAGGTCAGGATGCAGCTGCCTGGCTACTGAAACTTTCCATGTGTTGTTCTTCAGCTAATCTACAAACCAAATGAAGTGTGGAGGTCAGCAGCTATTGACTCTGCAGACAGACGCTGACCTCTGCAGACTGTCCGTGTCAAATCACTCAGCTCCTGCTGCTTCTATTGGCTCCTCACTCTAATAATTAGAACTAACAGTTCACCACAGAATGCTTAGTGAAAAACTTTGTTAATAAAAACAACAACAACTGTACAGCTGGCATCTTATCACACTACTACAGTTAAATTCACCGTCTGCATCTGCCAGGGAGATAAACTTTATTATATCATTTTGGCCTCATAGTTTTCATCCATCCTCCTAAACTGTATCGGTTAGATGCTTTCCCATCTTTCATTTTGCAGTTAAACTCGTCTAAGATTAAAATTCAACAATCAGCAGTTAAATCTTTACAAAAAAACACCTTTTGTCCCCTAACATACAGT
>NW_015150725.1:941716-943258 GCF_000732505.1 Cyprinodon variegatus | reverse complement strand
CTGGTCCTTGGATGGTCCATGACTGGTCCTTAGCTGGTCCTTGGATGGTCCTTGGTTGGTCCTTGGCTGGTCCTTGGTTGGTCCTTTGTTGGTCCTTGTTTGGTCCTTGGTTGGTCCTTGGTTGGTCCTTGGCTGGTCCTTGGTTGGTCCTTGGCTGGTTCTTGGATGGTCCTTGGCTGGTCCTCAGCTGGTCCTTGGCTGGTCCTTGGTTGTTCCTTGGTTGGTCCTTGGCTGGTCCTTGGTTGGTCCTTGGATGGTCCTTGGCTGGTCCCCTAGAATTCCTTTTTAAACATCAATCTTTGTACTAAAATATTCTTTCTGTCATGATTTGTGGACATTAAGATCTAAAGAGCAGCGCCATCTCCTGGTCAGACCCTGTAATCCAGTGAAAGGGTGGAATATGCACCCCCATTGGCTGGAAGTTGGAGGGGATTTTGCAGGGAGTTGCAGGGACGTGTGCTGCCATTCGGCTGGCATTTGACTGGGAGGGGCCATTTTAAATGACTGCTGCTGTATTACCGCTCTATATATGGAGCTTACATTTCTTTAATGTAATATGGAGCAGCTGGAGCTCCGTATAACAGGACCCATTAGGGTCATTTAATTATTTGGTTTGCATTCCAAATCCTCTGCTTCATTACATTTTTATTATTTTCTTCACCTGAAACAAACCAGACAATTAAAACGAGAGAAAAGCAATTAAAAACTCAGATCTAAATCTGCATTGCACTGTAGTCCTTAACGTTCAGTAATCTTACTTTATCCCAGACACACAGGCATTGATTTCTACTCTGTTTATTTATCAAGCACTAAATCACAGCAGATTTCCTCTCAGAGCCCCTCACTCCAAAACGGAGCAGCTTCATTTTCAGATCCACTGATTGCATCATTCACTTCAAGGAGCTCAACCTCCAGCAAACATGAAAACCTCCTTTATTATACAGCTGCTCAGAGTTAGTCTGCCTTGTTTGTCCTCCCAGCGGCACCCTCACCTGCAGCTCATAGGGCTGCTTTACATCTCCATTATTGATACAAGAAAAACAAACAAACACATGTTGTAAACAGAAATGTGAAAAGAGAAATTAAAGTTTGGAAATGTTTTAAAAGACAGATTTTATGGATACATTTTGTATTTTTTCAGATTTTATGGCAATGCTTTTTGTTTTTATTTTTTTCAGATTCTATTTTTTTCTATTTTGTTTTTTTATTATTATGATTTTTTAATTCCTCATGTTCAGTCCACTGCAAAAAAATCTAAATCTTGATAAGTCATTTTTTCTTAAAATTAGTGCATTTGTTTTTGAATTGAGGAGATAAAAGAGACATCTTGCCAATGGAACAAGACAATTTAGATTTAAAATAAGAAAACACTATTGCATTCTCTTATTTCAAGTGAATACTATCTAATTATCTTATTTTAAGAGTAAAAATACTCATTCCATTGGCAAACTATCTCATTTACCTACTCAAATAAAGAGTAAATACACTTAATTTAAGAATTTTTTACTTATTTCTAGATCATTTTTCCAGTCGAGTTGGGCT
>NW_015150725.1:937788-939417 GCF_000732505.1 Cyprinodon variegatus | reverse complement strand
GCAGAGATAAGAAAAATAATACCCTTCAACCATCCTCATAAAAAGCTGCAACAAACCTAAATATTAACTTCTGATTCTGATGCAACGCAGACGGCTGCACAGTTCCCTGCGCTCTCCTTCATCATTGCTAATACCACTCCAATCACACCTGAACAGTGTTAAAAGCTCATAACTGCTTCAAAAGTCTCAACAGATGAGGTGAAGCAAGGTTAAGGATGGGATTTGTGGAGGAATAAACAACCATGTGCTCTGAACAGATGTTTTTCAGGGAATTACAGAAATCCACTAGAGGGCAATGTTGTTTAACTAAAACTGCACCAGGCAGGGAGGGGAAAAGGACATTTCATCGAAGGTGTCTGAGCCATATGGGTCACAGCACTATGTTTTTTCAAATATGAACAATGAACAGTGATGGGAAGCAGGGAGAAATAACAGGAATAAAAATTCATGCCCAGCAATCAGAATGAAACCTTTTTCTTCCTGCAAATCAGTGTAATAAAGGAGGCTTTAATAGGAAAGGAAAGTCCCGAGCCAAGGAGCCGTTACAATCCAAATAATTACATATTCTGCACAAGAGCTGTTAATTGCACACATTCAGACAATTTTCTGCTGATGTATCGTCACTGTCACCCCAAGCCATCAGCGAAACAGCATCATCCTGAGTCAGAACCCGAATGGGAATCTGCTGCTGCCTTTCATGGCTATGGTGACAATATAAAGCAAGAAAAACAGCAACCTGCTCCGAAAGCAGAGCGTTATTCCACCTTATAGGAGTGGCTGCTTCTCTAGGCTCGGATTCTGCTCCACACTGTCTCTCGGTCTCCCAGAGTCATTTTAAAATCAAGCTGAAAAGAGTAAGTGGATCCTACGCTGGACGAATGAACTGTCAGCCTCAATTTTCCTGCTTATCCTATCAAGAAACTCTACTAGAAGGGTTGTTTGGAGTCAGAAAGTTAGACATCCAGTAACAGCAAACCCACTTTGATGAATCCATATGATGCTGAATTCTGCTTCAGTTTGATGCTGTTCAACAAACTGGGAACCTTGGACCAGAACCAGTACATAAAGGGTGCACAGTTTATTCAAAGAGATTCATGACTATCCTGAAAGCTAAGTAAAGCTGGAATCGAATGAGGCAGAACTCGACCTCTGAGGCAGCAGAGAGGATCTCAGCAGAAGATTGCAATAAAAGTCCTGGCTTAGAGCTCGTCTGCCTGGCTGTGTGTTTCCTGGACGGGGCCGCCTGTGGAGCTGGTTGCCTTTTGTATCTATGCTTCTTTTTCTATTACCCCATTTACACTATCCTTGAAAAACCAATCCATGCCGAGACCGGTCCGAGCTCGGATCGGTTAACCATCGGTTAACGGTTCTGACGTCCGTTTACACATCACGCTACCTCGGTTCCTCGCCTCCTAGTGACGATCTGCGGTATTACTGCCAGTATTGAAGGAGGAAATCAAGCAGTTGGTGGCGGTAATGCAGCAAAAGTTGTTTGCCAACCGCCATAAAACACAAGAAGAAGAAGACGAAGAAGGAGGGAATCAAGCAAATCAAAATGGCGGCGCCCGTCACTTTCAGAAAGTTATGCTTGATTATTATTGCTGTACTTCGGTGTTATTATTTAAAATA
>NW_015150725.1:932769-934512 GCF_000732505.1 Cyprinodon variegatus | reverse complement strand
ACAACACTCTGGAGTACTTTTTTGATATCAAAAAAGTACTCCAGAGTGTTGTTCAGCATGGGGGTGAGTAGAAAATGAAGGCTAATCATGTTTTGGGTGTACTATTCCTTTAAGACAGAAAAAAGAAAGAAAATAACAAACACTCAGTTCAGGGGTTTGAGAAAATATGGGAATCAGGAAATTGTCTATAAACCAAACTGAACGATTGTTATTATCTGCTTTAAAAACAATGAAGATTTTAAAATGGAACAACGTTCTTTTTTTTTTTATATTTAAAAAACAAATTCAATGTATAACATGGACGCATTAAAACCTCATTTTATTTCAGTGTTAAATTCTTTTTAAATTAACAGATTATAATAAAAAAAAATAGTTTCTTTATTTCTGTGATTTTTAACTGGTTAGCCCTGGACTAGATGCTGATCTGGGGGGGTTCTGGGAACAGACATAGCAGGGTTTTACTTTGGAGCCTGAAAGGGAAGTAGAAGGAGAATAAAAGTATAAGTTTGTATAAATTTGATCAAACTTTCCCTCCAGATTCTGCACAGAACGATCAGAGCTTCTGATTCTACTGAACTCTGTGCTGCAGGTAAAACGACCCGTGATCTGAACAAGGCAGGCATCTGTCATTTCTCTTTAGTCAGGTGGACACTGGATATTTCATCGACGCGACCAAACCGTCCTCCCCCTTTAAAAGCCTCAGAGGGACCATGGGATTATAGTTCTGTTCTTTACAGGGAAAGACAGATGGATTTTAAACTGAAATAAATCCAAGTTTCAAGCGAAAAGCAGCAGGGCTGTGAATATCATGGGTCTCATTGGAGGATTGTTTTGTTGTTTTTCTTAACTTGTTTTTGTGGTTCTACCCGGTTGCTGAACGCTGAACGTCCTAATTTATTCCCTCTAACAACTCTAGCTCTAGCTGATCTTGTTTCCTACTGCTAAACTGGCCGAAGGGATCCATTCCCCTGTATATCCAGCAGACCCCCTCCCTCGGCGGTGTGTGTCTGCGCTGCGTCGCCTTTGAGTTTATTGTGCCCCCCGCTGAGACTCCTGCTGAGACGCATCAGGGCAAAATTCAAAAAGCAAAGAGTAATCAGAAAAAAAACAGAAAAATAACCGACTTCCTTTTGTTTTCAGCTGTCATTTTATCCTCAGGTTGTTTTAGTTTCAATTTTCTTCACACTATTTTCTTGGCATTTCACTTTCTTTGTTCTGTGGTTCCTGTTGCCCGTGGTAACAGTAGTGTTGATGGCATTTTGAATTGAAAAAAATGTGTTATGCTGAAACTGTAATTTCAGGGATAAAAAAGTGCTGATGGGACTAAAACTGACATTTTTAACAGGTTAGTTTTTGCTAACATTTGATCATGATTTCATTAGAAGCAGGAAGATAGCTGTGTTGAAAAGCTCTGGCCCTGATTTATCAGAATCTTTTTAGATTGCTACAGAGGTTTAATGAGAAGGATGCTTTTCTTACAGGATGGAAAAAACAAAGTAAGACTGAGAGCAAAGATAAAGGATGTAAAAAAAAACGGTTTGCAATCATGAGCAAAGCAATAAAGTTTAAAATTTCCGCAGTTGTGCTGCTGCCATCAACACCTTTGTTTCTAGATGCTGGAGATCAGCCTGTTTTTCAGTGTAGTCCTGTTTCTCTGTTAGTTCAATCTCTAACGTTCTGCTCTCTCTGCTTTTTCTCATAGTAGCTTCATCTGGTCTGTTCCTGTTTGGCTGTGACTCCATC
>NW_015150725.1:928685-930569 GCF_000732505.1 Cyprinodon variegatus | reverse complement strand
AACCACCACCTGGATCCCCGCTCTTTTTGGCCCTCATGTCCCTCCATTGTCGCACAAACTTGCCCCCACTTCCTCACCGCCTCGGCCGTATCTAGACCCACAGCTAGTTCCTGATTGGCCCTCTGGCGTTGTGGCGTGGAATAACATAGCGCAGACCACGCTTCAATATTGGGCAGATGTTACAAGCCTGCCAGGCTGTTTGTTTTTCTTTCCCCTCCCCCCTTCGCCTTTGCTTCTACACAGGTAGCAGAAGCTGGGATCAATCTCCCCTTGATTGATTCTTGATTGAGACTTTCTGATAAACACACTAGGTAAGTAGGTGGATGCCACCCTTGTAAAGTTTTGGTGAATCTTTTTGTTAGATTAGGTTAGCAGGGTTTTGTTTCATTTGTTTTATGTAGCTTAGACCGTAGGTAGGCCCTGTTTTTGTTTTATTGTTTTCTTTGATTTGGCACCACCTAATCGTCCCTCTCTCCCCCACCAATTGTATGAGTTGCTTGGGATTTTCTGTAACCAATAAATCCTTTTAGTAGGGATTCAAACTCAGGAATTTCTTTTTGTTGGGCTACAGTGCCTAAAAAAACTGTGACACCAAACAGCTTAAAGAAAAAAGGAAAACAGTCTGACAAAAATTAACCAATGACTTAAAAAACAACAACAAAAAAAGGTGCTGAGACAAAACGCTGTGAGTGCTGTGGCCGAGCATGTAATGGACAGGACAAACCTTTGGGCCCCAAAGAAAGGAAAATCACAGCTATTGGGAAACATTCTGGTTTCTGAATCTAGCATGCGGGGCCGTTAATCTGCCGAGGGCACAAAGAGTCCTCCAGACTAATGGGGCATCCTGAAGGGAAACACACGGCCCGGGGGGAGAAAGCTCAGCCTCCTCAGTGCCTCTTCATTGTCCTCCAACAGGATAATCGCCCAGATCAGCCCAGGGCAAAACAAGAATAGCTGGAATGAAAAAAAAACACAAGAAAAACATCTGAGCCTGGATGTTAATCCAGCTGAACATCGTTGGAAAACTGCAGCATGGAGCCTCCCGTCATGAAGCCTGACACAGCCTGAGCACTTTGCTCTGGCTGGTGGGTCAAACTGCCGCTTGGTAAATGTAAATAAGCACGTGTGAAGCTCAGAACATCTGTAGCTTTACAGTTATTTCTGAAAGTTGTGCTAAAAAAACTGAAACAAAGGCGCTAAAACTAGAGAGAAACTTTCTCCTGTCAGCAGGGATCAGTCAGGATTTATCCTTCACTAAACGGGACGTCCCTCCCAGCAGCCGATGCCAATAAGATTCAGACTCCTAAACTGACATCACACCGCCGGCGTGAGGCGAGGAAGCTTTAGATTTTAGGCTGTGTATCTTATAAGAGATGATGGTTGACCAGGAGGTCAAACCGAAACACTCCAAGGGGATTTTCTCTCACATTTTTACAGCTTTTCAAGTTTGTTTAACATCAGCCTGATAATCCTTCAGGATTTTTGAAAGTTTTCATAGTGATGAATATAAAAAAAAACAAAAAACAGAGCAGACTGAGAACCTGAAGCTGAATCAAAAACAGTTTGCTTGGAAGCGAGGGCAACAAAGGCCAGAGACTGCGGAGGGAGAACAGGGGAGCTTTCTCCTCTCTGCAGCGGTAGGTTGGAGTCGGCAATGCAGCGCTGAGAGATTTATCCTTTCATTTGTTGTGGCTTCGCTCTAATGCACTCAACAACACACCATTTCTATTTTATTCTACTGGTCTTTCACTCTGCAGGGTGGCTCAACAGAATTATGTCCCCGACGATAATTATCAATCAAAATTATGTTCTGAAAAATGGAGTCAGAGGAAATTGCTTACCAGGATGTCAAACTAGGAAAGGATCCTGGATGAGAGAGAGAGA
>NW_015150725.1:926860-928570 GCF_000732505.1 Cyprinodon variegatus | reverse complement strand
AGAGAGAGAGGCCATGCTTTGCATCTGTGCAGGATAACAGACTCTGAATCCTGAACAAATCCTAAAAAAACCTCAACTTTTATTCTGTTTTTGCAAAAATACACATTTTAACTGCAGTTTTATTATTTTTTGAAATCAAAAAAATAATTTTGCAATTGGAAATTAAAAAAATAAAAATACAATCCAAAAAGAAAACTTTAGAAAAAACAATTAATTAAAAAAAAGTTCTGAGAGTAGCTTTGCTGTAATGGCAACGGTAATTTTCCATCAAAGGCACAATATTCATGTAGCCAAATAAAGCTGAAAGGGATGTTGTTTAAAAGTCTGCTGGTTAAATCATCAATGGCTCTGATGCTTTAAATATAAATCCAATAAACTGTCCTGTTTGCCCGTTAAAACAGATGGATCCAAAATGCTACTTAGAAAGTTTAAACTGCCTCACAGATGGAGCTCGAATCAAAACATTACAACACGCATTATTTCCCACTCTATGGTGTCATTACAGCCGCTAATGTCTGACACCTTATTCACTCATTAAATCCTGAGGACTATTGAACATCTAAACAAAGACCATCCTTTCTATTTCTATGTTTTTAAAGAACAGGAGAAACAAATCAGTTACCAGATTATAGAAATAAATATCAGGTCTTCTTCTTTTAATTTAGTGAGATCTTGACATAGAGCAGATATTTGATTAAAATAAAGCTACATTTTTACCTAAAAACCGATTCCAAATACATTATGTTTGTAATTATACTGTTAAGTGGCTGATTGGATTAATATCTATAATACTATTATCACGCTTCCCTTTATATCCATCCATCCATCCATCCATCCATCCGTCCGTCTATCCGTCTGGAAGGAGTCCCACTCTGATTCTTCCTGAAATAAAAACTGTTGCCATCTGACCTCCACCTTTTGTAAATGTTCTCTGAGCTGGTATCCACACACACAGAGAATCAGATCAGCAAATACAACTATGTTTTGATTCACTCTGTTTATAATGTCTACGTCTTCCAAAATAAAAGCCTGTCGAGAAGCATTTCTATCAAACCTTTGTTTGCTCTAATTTTCCTGACACAGTGCAGGAAAAAAAAAGCGTAGTTAGATCTAATAGATCCAACTTAAAGCCTCAGGTTCATGTTTGTCCAAAGACATAATGTTGATTTGATTCGCTGCAATTTAATCAAGATAGAAAGAAAGGGAAATTATTAAACATGCATCACGAAGGAGGGAGAAAAGCTGAAACCTCTGTACAGCTATAATAAATCAATACCTGAAGTTCAACAAGAAAAACTATCACAGAGCATTTGCCTCACAACAGCACTCTCACAATATGAAGTACTGGTTGGACACAGAAAAAGGAGGGGAAATGTAGCCAGCAGCTTATAAATCTGAGGGAAGCGTCCCAGAGGAGAGAGACTTATTGTGTGGAGCTGCTGTACTCTGTTTCGCCCGAAGCCGATCAGCAAAGAACACCAAAGGTCAGAGCCAAGCAGTTGTGGGGTTGAGCTCAGTGAAATCTGTCATGGCTGCACCCGGACTCGTCTCAAATAACCAGAACTAACCTTTTTTCTTTTGGTTTGTGTGTGGATTTAGAAAAGCAGGAAGAAGCAAGCCGCTCAGGAGATTGGTAACTTTTACCCGACGTATTCCAGCATCCAGCTGCCATGCACGTGGGCATTGGCAGTTTCACTATAGCTCTGGTGA
>NW_015150725.1:921813-925652 GCF_000732505.1 Cyprinodon variegatus | reverse complement strand
CTGTGTGGCCTGTTTACAGAGTTAGTGCGAAATTTAAAAAAAAAGTCTGACGTTGAGCGGACCAGAGTGACCAGCAGACCTCTGAGGGTAACCGCAGCCAGGGCTAAATTTACCCCGTCTGTAGTGCACTTCTCTCGGTCTAGTTATGTGTGAACTACCGCTCGTTCTGATGCCGTTTTTTTGCGGTTCAGTCATTTTTTTAAAATGTTTTTTAAGCTTTAGAAATTAAAAATATTGTTTTCAAAATGTTTTGTGTAGGGAATAAATAGTTTTGACTGTAAAAGAAATGCTAAAGAACGTTGCCTGTGATGACGTCACAAGTACGTACTCGCGTTCTCATGAATTGAGAAACGGCCAACAATTTTTATTTTTTTCTTGATTAACCCTAAATTCATGAAATCACGGCGAACGTCTTAGTTTTAGGTATAAATAATGATCCAATGATTATTCCTTGTCGACCGAACTTTTGCTTTAATGCTCCTGTTCATTCTTTCATACTCGTATTCTGACCCGTTTCTGTGTGGAAATGTCCCCATATGCGGTATTTCCAGGAACTAAGAAAAACAACAAATAATAAATATATCGACTATCCTGAACTAAATGTAAAAATAGTCGCCTTATTGATCCTAATATGATGCAGCATCTTCCTCCACCTACTTCTGCTCTTCTTTGTCTTTTTCTTAAGGCAATACAATGTTTTCCACCTCATGCATGAAGCTGCTCTGGAGCCAGGAGCTCCTGTGGTTACAGACTGTTTTATCCTGGATGCACAAAGTAGCGCCTCCACAGATCCTCCCTCCCTGCTGCTCTAACAGTGTTTATAAACATGCTGCTGATGGTTACAGCGGTTCTTCATTCGATGGAGAAAGATTTCCACCGTTTGTAATCTGCTCAGTTTGTTTCTGTCACGTGAAAATCTGCACAGATCTGAACCTGCTCTGGATGTTTGTTTTTATAACTATCACACATATTTCAAATCGTTCTGTAAACCAGCTGGTGTTTTCTTTTTCTTTTTAAATACAAAAATTCTCATTTTTATTAGAATATTCCTTTTTCTTTTCTAGCTGCAGCATATTTTTTCCTTCTGTGAAGTGACTACCACGAATGAAAAGTCCCATTTTTAATTATTTGATTTCATTCATAATCAACCGTATGTTCTCCACATTTATGCAGCATTTTTGGATTTCCTTCCTTTTCACTGAGATCTAGATGGATCATTTTAGATACCAAGCAGTAATCAACATGTCTGAAAACAGAAGAGAGTCGGCTTTAAACATAAAGCCGAAAACAGGAAAGCTGACTAAACTGGATCAAATAAAACAATCTTTATAATCTGATTAAATAATTTCTGCTCTAAATCAGTCAGGATTAGATTTATAATGTTCTGATTTTAAATGTGAACACGCATTAAGTTAGTAGATATAAAGAACAAGCTGTTAATGTTTATATTTGATGCCTGGAAGGTTTAACGTCTTTTTTCTACAGTGCATTTAAATGTCTGGTTAAGTTGAAGGTGCAGCATGATTCATAAATCCATCCTGCAGAAGCTGATTTTCTTTTTGTGGAGAGCAGAAGACAGGCGGATAAATACTCTCCCTAAATGCATCCGACTCCATAGCAGCAAAGTGGGGTTCAGGAGATTGAAGATGGTTTTTGCTCTCCACTGCATTTAGAGTCCTTTCTGGACGCTTATTTTTCCCAGATGACCTTGTTTCACTTCAAACCACCGAGCTCACTGCTGCTTTTAACGTAGGCTTCCTCTGAACGTCTGCCCAGGGTCTCTGGTTTTTAGACTGTTCTTACAAAACTATTTTAAAAACTTAAAATCATTATGAAAAATAATGTCTCTTATTTGAGTTTTATTCTAAGGATCTGTTAGTATGTAAGAGGAATTTGTTGATTTAAAGGATTTAAGGGATTATTGAAAAAAAAAATAATTTTGTTTAAAAGAGAAATCAGAGGTTTGGTTTAAAGGCTTCAGGTCAGACCAATATGAAAAACTAAAACTGGATGTTAATCTGATGTGGAGCTGGGACCATTAATGGAGCTAAAAACAAGGCATCCTGGGAATAAAAGAAGCTGATAGGTTGAGAGAGAGAAGACTATGAAGAGTCCACCCGCCCTAAACACAGAGCCAAGGAAGAGTTCAGATCGAAGCACGATGTCGTTCTAGACAGACAATAAAGTCCAAAAGTAACCTATTAATTTGTCGTCTCCTGCTTCATCCGGGTCGCGGTAGAGACTCCCAGGCTTCCCTCTCCACAGACATCTCCTCCAGCTCTGTGGGGGAAGCCCACTGCGCCCCCAGGACAGTGGAGAGACATAGTATGTCCAGAGGACCACGGCTTGTCCCCTGGGCCTCCTCTCTGTGGGACATGCCTGGACCACCTCCCAAAAGAGGCGTAAACATACCAAACCTAACAGGGAACCGCCTTGATGAACTGTAGTTCAAACGTTCAATGGTGAGAAAGTTCTTTATGCAGGGGGTGGGTTGGTTCCCCTGGAGGGAGTGTGTGTGATTTTCCAAGGTATAAATGTGCTGAGCTCGCCGCAGTCAGAGCTCTATCTCTCCGCCCGAGGAAGTTAAAGAAATTTGAAACTTATTTCTTGCAAGAAATGCCTCAGTTTCCCAGCAGTGAAGCAGCAGCTAAAGACCAACTGATATTAATATTAATAAACCGATCTACAGCAACTCTAATTTCTGATAAATCTTTCCCAGAACCTCGTAGCAGAACGTTAAGGAAAGAAAAAATTCCCAAACCTAAAAAGGTAAATAAGGACACAGCATCAGGGTAAGAACCAATAATCAGTCTATTTATTTATAATATTTTAGTTATTTAGACTGTAGAGACTATGGTTAGCATTGCTATCACTAGTATCAGTATTAATAAGGACATTTACTCACACATCCATAAATTTGATGCTTTGATAACTGTGGCTCCTGCTTCAGACTGTATTCACAGCGCTGTCCCAGTATTTCCTCTATTGAAATCAAATGTCTTTTGCATTTTTTGACATCAGATCATCCACTTTACTTCGTTATCGCCACGCTTCGCTGGGTGGTGCTAACTGGCTTAGCCACAGTAGGCTAATCGCCCCTGCATTCAACGACAACTGTTTTTATTCTAAATGTATATTAAAACAGCTTTATTTACCAACAAATCAACCCGGATCAAAGTGTAAAACCCCGAAATAGCAAATAATTCACCAGCAGGAAAAAAAAAAAATATATATATATATGCAACCAGAATGACCTACATGCATTGAAAGAAACGAAAAAAAAAAACATCTAACATGACCTTTAAACTCCTCCATCTTTGACACAAATGCACTGCAGCTGTAGATGTTTAGTTGTTAAACACTCTGGGTGTTTGGTGGTTGACTGATCCTGAGGAAAGCTGAAAAACTGCAGGAAGAAGCTTTTCTTTAGCACTACCTGTTTCTGTGCTTTCAGTTCGCAACACAGATCTCACAATCCTTGCACTCAACCACATTTCATCCGCTTATTTCAGTGTTTTTAACACATTTCTAGCATTTTAACACATTAGATTAGAAGTTGCATCTGTGTTTGAATAACAACTAGATAGATTTCTACTGTTGTCCTTTTACCAGAGAATGTTGAGGACTGTACAGGTAGCCAGGCCTCCAAGAACTGCTCTCCGAAACCAAAGGATCTGGAAAGAAAACAGGGAAATATGTCACATATATTGTGAGAAATGATGCAGTTACACTGATGCAGGTTTACAAACATAAGAAAGAAGTTTATTTCCAGGAAAATGGTTCAGTGTCACTCATGGGAAAGATGAGCTGTTTCTTAGAAATGTGAGCAAACATTCAGC
>NW_015150725.1:918671-919914 GCF_000732505.1 Cyprinodon variegatus | reverse complement strand
GAGCTCCAGTGTCAGAACAAGGACAACCATCAATCAACCAATCAGCTGTCTGGTGTTCAGTGAAAGGAGCCTGAAGGACTCTTAGATCAGGGGGAGCAAAGTTCTCAGGTAAGGCAAGACAAAAATTAAACTGTTTGTTGTCAATGCCAGACACCATGTTTAGAGGGATAATGGGCACCACTTGGCACCAGGCCCATACCATCCCTACAGTGAAGCATGGTGATGGCAGCATCATGTGATGGGGATGCCTTTTAGTAGCAGATAGTGGAAAGGTTGAATAATGTAAAATTTCAAAAAAACAATTTCAGAATAATTGTGTAGAAATTTAGGTGATGCAGGAATCCTGATGGGTGGAGCATGAGGCACGGTGGGGCAGTGGGTAGCACAGTTGCCAAACAGCCAGAAGGTTCTGGATTTGATTCCTGGCCCGGGGTCTTTTTGCATGTTCTCCCTGGGTACTCCGGCTTCCTCCCACAGTCCAAAAACATGACTGGGAATACTAGGAATATTTAATTGGGGGTACACCTCGGTGTATGACGTCTTTAGGCTATAGGGCGGAGGTCTTCAACAGGAGGTCTGCGACCCCTAGGGGGTCCAAGGAGGTACTGCATGGGGGTCGGGGAAGTTTTGGTTGATAAGACTTTTTTTTTTTTTATTCCCCGCTGCAATTTTTTTCCACTAATTAAATGTCTTTAAATCCACATGAACATGAATCCAACAGACTGTAGTAAACAGATAAATGGAAGCAGAAGATGTCTTTCAGTCATCAATGCTCACATTCAGAGACACACAGGAGCTCTTTCAAGCTGGGCACCGTTTCATTCACAACACCTGTCCCATCAACCAGGAAGCAGGAATACTTTCATTACATGATTCCATCTGTAATAGAGTGACTATAGGACCAGTTTGATAGAACACTATTTCATACAATATATATAATTAGGGGGTCCCCGCTCCATCTCGCCATCAGTTTGGGGGTCCTTGGCCTGGAAAACGTTGAAGACCCCCGCTGTAGGGGGTTCCGGTGCTATCCTTCCCTGGGAGATGTTGAAATGTAGACTCCCTGAAACTCTATTTCCAGCAATTTGAGGTGGAGCTAACTTTTTCTCTTTGTTCCAACATTAATTTTGTCCTGATTATGGGAAGAATGTGTGCTTAACTTGAGGTGGAAATGTCATAAAGAAGACATCAGATCATTTTTAGCTACAATATTATGTTAAATTCAAACCATCAGAAAGGGTAA
>NW_015150725.1:906931-917769 GCF_000732505.1 Cyprinodon variegatus | reverse complement strand
CCTCTCGCCCATAGATTGCTCACCGCAACCCTGACAGGACTATTGGGAGAAGATGGATGGATCCTGATGTGCTGAATTTTCTTTTTTAAAATAGTTCCAAATGTATAACACCCCCCCAATGACATAAAATCTTTCCTGGGAGGTTATTACATATTTTATGCACTCTACCTTAATAAACTCTGGTTCCAGGTAAGAATATGACAAAAACTACATTATATTCTCATTAAAACAAGACCCTGAGGCTAAAGGTGGAACCTAATCAGCGGCTCTTCTGAACTGACCAATTAAATGTCCTAAAATGTCTGAAGTGTTACAGCAGGAAAGTCAATCTTTACCAGGAGCTGGAAGAACTGAAAGTCTTTGAGTTTCACCATCTGGTTTTAGAAATTCAAATATAAGAATATCAGAAGACACAACAGAACAACAAAAGGGGTTAAAGTCTAGGGAACAAGTACCTGTGTTTTGTTGTGTGAGATGTGAGAAAAAAGAAGAGGCATCACATTCACAATCCCCCCTGTTGAGACAAAAACGAAGCAAGAGGTTAATTCCTGTCATCTATACAGTCTGATCTATTTGTGTTATTTTGGTGGAAAATAAGCTTTGACCTAACAATATTGAATATGGCCTCTTTCAATTTTTCTTGAACAACCATCATAGAGAAAGATTTAGGTGCTTCATTGAAAGCCTGTTTTTTCTACCAGCTTTCTGTCATCAGTGTTTGTTAAATATAACAATAAGGAGCAGAGGCCATGTGACGCCGCCTGCGTGTGTGAGAGCAGGCAGTGGAGATCTGGCTGTTTTTATTTCAAAACAAAGAAAAAAATGGTGACTTGCTCGTCATTTAAGATCTAAAACAAGCACATCTATGAAATGGTTAACATTTGTCACCAAGATAGCAGCTTCTGAGGTGTATTCCCTGTAGAATATAGATCTGCTTCTAACGCAGAGATTTCTAAACACTGCCAACATTTTCATGACAGACACTGGTAATGCGTATTTAAATGGAGCACCTTTGCAGTGCTCTGTTTAACAGTTAGCTTGGGTTTTTCTTGATAAGGTTCTGTCAAGTTATTGGAGGTAATAGCTCCCTAAATGTAATAGAGATGCGTTATCAGAGGAAGCTCGTCAAACAGTAAATACGACCTCAGTTGTTGAAGATAACAGATGAAGACGACAGCCTTTGTTTTGGCTGACTATCGACCTTTGAGAGAGATAAATTGTCATCGTGATCACTGAGTCTGGGAGCTATAAATCTAGTAGCCCCTCCCTCCTGCCATCTTCCAGCAGTGACGTCACGGTGCGGTAAGCCTAGCGCCATTCTCCCCGCTTTCCAAGCTAAATCAATGGGAACTACTAGACACATCTGCAATCAACAACAATTATTGAAGATTTCCAGAGGACTTCACCATTGAAATTCACCAGAGCTATAGTGAAACTGACAATGCCCACGTGCATGGCAGCTGGATGCTGGAATACATCGGGTAAAAGTGAAAAAAAGAGTTATTCCACCTTTCTGATTCCTGATCCTCCACGGACGGGTTGGTCGTTGGATCGCCAACTTGAAGAGGGAGGATTTGCCATCGAACTTCTGGCCAGAGAAAAAACCCGTAATATGTAGCCAACATTTGGAAGAAGAATGTTTTCAAGATGACTTGGATAATAGCGCGTTGTGACAAACACCAGATACAGCACTGGGACTTGATCAACAGCCGATACCGCACCGTGACAATGTCACTAACCAGTAGGTGGCAGTAGTGTTCTTTGACAAACATGGATGCCTCCAGTAAAGCACATTCACATGAAAATTACTCTGAATTAAAAACACTGATCATTTATTGAACAGGATGGAATCATTTCAGATTTAAAGAACTTTCAGATGTTTGGATTCTGAATATGAGCGACTTTTCCTTTTAAAGAGATCAAAATTGAAATTGTAAAGTGGAATTATTCATCTTAGTGTTTTTTACTCCATCAGAGGTGAATACACAGTGAAGAGGCACTACAGCTGATGAATACAATCATTCTTACACCTTTTGAAACTCACAGCCTTGAAGCAGATTTTACCACCTTGTTTAAAAAGCTCTTCTGTGTTAAACTTGTTCCTTTATGAGTCTGATGTCACGCTGTGATCCTAAATGTTTTCTTTAGCTGTGGGCAGAAAATCATCATAACAGAAATAAAGACGTGAAAACCTTCTGTGCCTAATTAATCTTTATACGTTTCACTTGGTGAATGGACTTACTAAAATAAATGAACTTTCCAATAATACTATATTAAATTAGGTTTGGGGATACCTGATATTAAAACTGTTTACTCATAGAAACAAGAAAGAAAACAGTTTACCCAGAAATAATCTAAATTTGATCTAAAAATGAGAAGGAATTTCTAAAAATAACCTTATTTTCCCATCAATTTAATAGGAAATTCAAATTATCTGCCAATTTATTGAGATTAAATGCCCCTAAAATAAGATAATTATTTACACGGCACCTGAAATGAGATAATACAGATTTATTTTTCTTATTCTAAGCTAAACAATCTTATTCTACTGGCAGATCATTTTACCAACCAGCTGAAAGTAATTGCAAATACACTCCTAGAAAATATGACTTGTTTTTAGATAACTTTTAGCAGAATAGCATTTAGCCTAAACATCTCATATTCACACTGCATCGTAAAACTGTTCAGCTTAATAATAAACACAGATCGTCACCAAACTGTTCTGGAATTGTTGGAAAACGTGAATTTTTATTTTTTAAATGCTTCTTTTCCTTCATGACCAGCTGACAGCCTTGTCCTATATGTCATATAGATATATATTAAAGATTTTATTGATCAGTCCATGTATGGATGAGAAATCTAATAAAAATTTAAATGAAATGTTTGGTAAAACGATGCCGCCCACATTTTTTGGGTCCCTGTGCTGCAGATCAGCGTATAAATCCAAACCAATGTGACTTCATTTCTTATAGAGAGAATGATTTTTATTAGCGGAAAATAAAATAAATTTGCGATGTCTTTGGATGTCTTTTAAAATCTGAGTTTTAAGTGCAATAAGGGCATTAACAGACGCTGATGAGAGGATGCTCAGAGGACAGGCTGACTGCAGGTGACAGGAAACCAAATGTGAGGTGTTCCTGCAGCTGGAGGCGCTCCTTAACAAAACCCTTTCATCATAAAAGTGATGAAGCCACCACTTGTTCCAAGGCAGAAAGGAAAATTAAGGTGCGGTTAATCAACTCGTGCCATTTAGGGGGAAATTGGGGGTGGAGGTGCACCTACACCTACCCAACACTGCAGGGGCACAGTTTAGAAAAATGGAAATAAGAGGAGACTTTATTTCACTTAAATATCAAGGCGTATGATTTTTGTCTGCAACTATGTTTTGTAAAAAAATGTTTTAAATTTCCCAGAAAAAAATGATTATCCGATCTATCTTCAAGCATCACATGACAACCATCACCAAGACTAAAGCGGTTTTACTGCCTTTGCTTATTAACACGGACGCCACAGTGACTGCTGCAGCGTAACGTCCTCTCTCACCACATCAGCAGGGTTGCCAGATGTCACCGTCTCACGTTCTCCAGCCCAAAAATGTTCATAAACCGCCTGGATATTCGAAATCTCGCCCAATCTGAACCAAAGTCTACTGATCTCTCAGACCATTAATCTAAAGAAAAACATTTTTCACCCACAGACGGCCGTCCTAAACTGCCAGACTTGGAAACATCCCAACCTGGCAACAATGCATGTAAGACGGGAAACGTCAGCCTTTAGATGCTAAACAAAATATTCAAACATAAATTTGCCAAATATAAGAGGAGCATCATAGTTTGGTTTAAAGAAAGCATTTTAGTTTTATTATAATTTAGTTTATTTCAAGGGTTTAACAGTTTGGAGAAATAGAAAATGACAGCATATGCTAACCGCCACCAGGATGAGCATGAAGGAAGGGCTACATGTGCTGCATGCATCATTTAGGGAGTTAATATTGGATTACTGCTTCAGCTCCTTTAGTTATTTACTGTCACAGGTAGGAGCTTCAGCCGGAGAGGAAGTGCTGGGGCCGGTTTAATTTAAGGAGGGCCGACCCTCGCAATCTGAAATTAGGACCAGTCCACTGGGCTCAATATCACAGCATCCGCTGCAGATCCACCAGGTTCTGCAACAGCTTCTTCCCCACTGCCATCAGACTGTTGAACCTTTGATCCACAAACCGAACTCTGCACCTATTGCACATTATCGGGCATCAATGCTGCTGAACGTTTAACTTTTAGCCCTTTAATTGTTCATCTCATTTCTATTTTCAATAACGCATTTTTTGCACAAATGCCTATTTGCACTGAACCACTGCATTTTGCACAGTCTCTTATCCTCTGCACTGTTCACACTTTGACCACTGCTGCACTTTTTGTATAACTTGTGCCATTTGAAATATCAATGCAACGTTCATAAGCTGTATGTAACGCAATTTTGTTCTGTATGCACCCTGTGCATACAAAATGACAAATAAAGAAGTCTAAGTCTAAGTCTAAGATTACCAGTCCGAGGCTGGCCTTGGACAGATGACCTGCCTGTTCCTACTGTCAGTGATCGTGTTTCTTTTGTTTGTTTTTTCCAGCTACGTACACTGTCACAAGTGCAGAGCAACGTAATTCACTCTCCCCATCTGCTCCACTGCTCCCCCTCCCCTTGGGGAGGCTGCCATTGTGCGGCACCCAGGGAGCAGTGTGGGGTGAAGGGTCTTTGCTCAGCGATGCAGAGTGGAAGTCTGTGGGAGTGGGACTTGAACTCAGAACCTCTGGGACCAACACTCCCCCTCCAACCCACAGTGATTCATGTCTGCAGTGTTTTGGAGGGTCACATGAGGACCCTTTAGAAATGACGCAGCCGTTATTACCCGGCTGCCATGTTCTTATGTGAATGAAACAATCATAAGGATATATGAGTGAAAAACATCTTTTTCTTTTTCCAGTCCTGTTTCATTTCCTGCAGATTTTCCATTTGTTTTTTTTTTTGGGTGGGATTTTCTTGCCTTGCTATCCTTCTTGTCACCAAAACATTCACCATCATTCCCAGAAGCCAAACACCTGTTAGTTGCTGGGCACTGAAAGGATCTGCAAATATCTGCACAAAATTCCTCCAGTGTGTCTTTATGTCTGCTATTCCAGTAATCTTCAAGAGATTTTTCACTGCGGGGTTGGATTCCTCTCAGCCTTTAGTATTTAGTCACCAAAAAAAAGAGAGAGAGGCAGGAAAAAAGGAAGATGGGGGGGTAGAGGCAGAAAGGAAGCGGTTAGAAAGAAAAGGAGTGATCCTGAACAAAGCTGAGCCTCACCTAGAGCCACGGTGCCCATTAGGAAAGGTTTCCCCATCTGACTGAAGTCACTGCTGCTCTGCAGGCCGACCTCAGAGCCCACTGCAAATGTCACCACCACCTGAGACACACAGACATAATGCAGGGCGGTGAGCAAAAAACCAAACATGCCCTGAGCCGTCTAGCTCAGAGGAATTCAGATGGTTTCTAATAAACCTACAGAAATAATATCAGCAAACAGTTTCCTGTTTTTCTTTAAGGTGTTTTTGCTTTTGTTTGAACACAGATACTAAAAAAGATGATTTTAGAACAGTTTATAGAAACGCAGGAAGGGTTCCCAGCTCACAGATCTATCAACACAAAAAATATCAACAAATCTGTATTTACTTCCTTTAACTGACTTAAATGCTTTGTTCCTTTTGTGCATCTGCATTTAAAATAAAACTAGCATTAATTCGGCATTTGAAAATGACATGTGAAGCCATGTAACGTGTCACGCATGTGATTTACAAGCAAATCCACATTACATTCAGGTTAAAAACACACAGGATTTACAAAAATCACATGTACCTTTGGTTCCACATGTGAAGATTCCCATCTGAAGCTGATTTGATTCACATTTTCTTCTTTAAAACACTAAATTCACAGATAAACATGGGTTTCACATGTGACAAATGGGTTTTTCTGTAAGGTTTTTTGATTAATGTGAAAAAGGTATTACACAGAGCCCGATCTATTCACATGAAAATTAGTTTTAACATGTAGTGAACAAATATGCAATCACAAGTTCCACCTGTGATTAAAAACTGACTAGAACATGACATACATGAACAAAATGCTCAATCATTTGTGGAAAATGAGACCCATGTAGAAGATGAGTCTCATGTGAAGACATGTGACAGTCATGGGATTTATCTGCCTTTATTTTCTTTAATCCCCAGTCGGCCTCAGCAGATGGTCGCTCACACAGCCTGGTTAAAAATAAGTTTATCCTCTCCACTGTCGCTACAAGCATGCTCTGTGTGAGGGATTGCTGTAAACAACATAATAAAAGTGAATATTATCTACTTTCTCTAGCAGCTCATCCAGGAGGATCTACTACTGTTCAAAGATCAGATGTTTTTTTTTCTTTAGATCCAAAACTTTGAACCTTTAATCCAGTCTAACCAGATAAGCCCAACTGGAAGATCTGGTTGAATCGTCTCTGTAAAGTTTCTTGAGATAACATGTTGGTGCTATATAAATACTCTAAATAATTGAATTTTAATCCAGTGCAACTAATTACCTGATGAAATAAATAAATATCCCCATGTTTTGCTTTATAAAGCAGCAAATAAAGGTACAAAGGCAAATACACCAAAGCAGCACAGCAAACCAGTACAGGAAGCATGCAGAGGAAGGAGTTCTGGACACGTTTGGCTTCTTTATCAACATTAAGCCACCGTTTCCATGGTGAAACCTGGTGATGGCAGCATTTCTTCACCACAAACTAGAGAGCATTAGAGGAAGATGAATGAACTTGTTAAGAAGCCAAACTGGCAAAACCTGTCATAGAAAGAAAAGACCAGAGACCAGGAAAACGACCTTTTTGATTCACTAACAGGCTTTGGATCAACCTACCGTAGGTTTACTTAATAGAAATATGATCTATATATAAATATATATAAGTAAAGCACAGAGTAGTTCTATAAAGTACTTTATCAGTAGAGCTAACTATAAAAGACATGTTCCTGCTCTACTGACAATTGCTGAGTCACAAAATGTGTTAATTTGTAGTTTTTTAAACAGAAATCCTGATAATGAACATTATGAAGAATAACGACAATCAACATTATTGAAAATAAATGCAAAAAAAAGTGTTACTGTGGTCGGAAAATTTGGTTTCTCGTATTTCATATAATAATTTATGCTATTTACTCACTATAAAAGTTTTCACTCAGCCTGTTTCACTTGCAAGGACACACAATCCCCCTGCATAAAGGTGTTTTTAAGGTTTATTCATAACATTTTACTGTTTAACCAAAGTGTCTGTAATTTATTTTGACTCTGACTATTTTCCATTATTGTAAGTAAAGAGGAACGAACGCTGCTCAGATCAGATCAGGGCTGATTACCGAGCAATAACGGCCGTATGATGGACTGTTCTCTCTTTGCAAAGATATAAAAATAAAGTACCGACTGAGTGAAATCCAGTTTATTTAACTGGAGCAAATAGTTATACTTTTTTCCCTCTACAAATGTTACTGGCCTCTACATGAAAGGCCAGAATATATCTGTCGTTCTTTCTGAGCCTTAATAAAATTTCAGCAGCAGGTGCAATGAGCAGACATAAACAGAGGTGGCGCCATCACACATCCATCGACTCAGCAGCTACATCTGAACGTCTCGGCAGCTTTAACTCCCGCTTCAGTGAACACCAACTATCATACTGTATTCTCTGTGCTGTTCACTTTTTCTGTTACATTTTTTCACATTACTTCGATTTCCTCAATGTTCACACTTTGCTGACATGTGCTAATTGGCTACTTCCTTGTTTACCCCCGGCACACATAGCCTGGATGCCATTCCAAACTTAGTCCCGCCCACAACGTTTGAGGTCGGGAAGTTCAGTCTGGCATTGCTCAATAGTAGCGCGAGTATGCTAGCACAATATCTGGCGGGCCAATCAAATTGTCAGGGCGGGCTTTATACGATGATGGACAGATGATCAACAGTAACGTAATCAACCACGTCACCAAAGCGCGCTTGGGTGACAACAACAATGGCTGCCGCTGGAGAGTTGAGGTGAGTAGATTCTGCTATTAGGTCTGTTCTAGAAGATATCGACAGCAAATTAATTTTAAAAGAGGAACAGAGAAACGCGATCAAGGCTCATCTTCTTATTATAGGCGTGAAACTGCACGCTTTGATTTTTGTTGACAACAACTATGCCTCGCTTAACATACGTCACGCACTCCGTTGCTCTTATTGGTTGTAGGTCTATCCAATTGAGTGCAGAGGCATTTTTTTTCCTGGTTCGTTCGAAACACGCCCCATAATCACAGCTCTATGGAGCAGCATCAGACTCATTCTGACTAGGATTGAGTCGGACTACGTCAGGCTACTGCACACATGGGAGGATGAGAGAATCTTAAGAAAAGCTTCGTATGCAACCAGACTGAGTTTCTGGAGCATAACTTAAAAAGGTTAAATAAACTGATTTAGCACTTTTAACCCTTTACAGGGCAAGTTAGCATTCTATATCACTTGCATATGGAGACCTCCCCCCCGTCCCTCAGTGAGGTCTAGAAGCACAAGATCTATATCCAGCCATGGCTGCACATCTGATTTTGGCATTTGACCAATTAGATGAGCCATTGAATGATAGATTACCTACCGGAAATTAAGTTAAAAAAAAGTTAATGAGTCAAGAAAAAAAGGTAAAAAGCTAATTGAAAAGTTAAAAAGTAAAGTTAAAAAGTTAATAAGCCTAGTTAACAATTATATTTAGATTTATAAACTAAAACGTTCCAGTATCAGCATTAATGCCTCTAAGGCTATCTTGTACCAAAAAAAAAAAAAGTGTTTCTTTCACTCTTTTCTTCTAGAAGGACTTTTGTTATTTTTCTTAATATATTCGGGCAAGTTGGCGTTTCTTCTTATTACATTGACATTCATTCTTGCCATCAAAATATCCATATTTTTTTTAATGCTAAACGTAATAAGGTTTTGTCCTGGATTCCGATAACACTATTGACTGGAAATTGTGATTTTCAAAAAGAGTTGATGAGTATTAATCTGGCAGCAGAGCTCAACAAAACAAAGAGAACTGATGGGAATCTACAGAAAAGACAGTTGGCAACTTAGTGAAAGATTAGGTAGAAAACGGTAATGAAGAAATGGAAAGTAATGAAAGTATTGAGAAAGATGGAAAGATCATTCAATGGATTTATGAGCAAAGGAACAAAGAACAAAAAAAAAACAGCCTTTTCCTCAGTATCAGGTTTCCTGTTTGGGATTATTTCAGTTATTTTTGGACAAACATTTTTTCCATCCGGCTTCCATATGAGCGCCCACTCACTCTGAACCTCCTCCTGGTGATCCGACCGCCCTGATCCAGGCCCCGGCGCTGCCCCGCTGTCACGGGAGCCGCTGGCATTAAAGGTTCAATGACAACTTTATTAGAGGTGAGGGTCTGGAATCCTAACCAATTATTAAGCCTGAATAAATGTCACACTCATTATTTCCAGAAAGCCGTGAAATTGCAGTCGATTCTCCATGAATAATCTTCCTTCCAACAATGTTCAGCTGCTCGGTGCATGAGATTCATTTAAAAGTGAGTGTATGTGTGAAACAATGGTGTGTGCTGGATGCTATGACTAAAGCTACACTCAGGCCCGTTTCACAACAACCTAATAGAGCTTCTGTAAAGGTGCATAAACTTCATTTGGGCTCCACTGTTATTTTATTTAGCTGCAGGTTTTGGTGTGGAGCAATCAGTCAGATGTCAGGCCTTAAGGAGCTGCTGGTGCAGCACATCGATTTGGACGGAATAACAGAGAGGAGAGCAGAGGAGGAGAGAGGCGGAAAGAGGGGAATTCATTTACACCAGGACGCAGGGTTCCCATAAGGCAGGGGCAGATGTGATTTTATTCTTTAATTAGAATGTGTAGTTTTTGATATTCCCCAGCGGAAAGGATGGAGCACAATACGAGAGTTAACTTCAGAACAATGTGTTGCATAATAGATCTTCCAGATCCTGTTCTCCAGATGGACGAAGAAGACGTGATGGCAGTAACTAGAAGTAGGCAGGTTCACGGGGGTGTCTGAAGGGAAATGCTACCGTCAGCTGCCTCCTCCATCAAATCAATGAAGTGAAATTAGGATCTTTGATGCACCATGCAGAAATCTAGTCACCTTAGCTACTTTCCTGGGGTGGGTTTGAGATCAATCGATGGGTCTGATCCTCTAAGATTCCTTTTTAAGCATCAATCTTTGTACTAAAATATTCTTTCCGTCATGATTTGTGGACATTAAGATCTAAGGAGAAGCGCCATCTCCTGGTCAGACCCTGTAATTCAGTGAAAGGGTGGAGTCATATGCACATCCAGGAGAAGGAGGGGGTCACAGGAAGTGGCAGGAAGTGGGCTGTTATTCGACTGGCGTTTGACTGGGACGGCCATTTTGAATGGCTGCTACTGTAGCTAGGAATGCAGTCTGACCCAGGCTCTGTTCTGGGGGTGTCCTTCGCTAAGCTTTGTAGTTTAGGGGTGGAACGGTTCACAAAATCCACGGTTCG
This sequence comes from Cyprinodon variegatus, assembly GCF_000732505.1. Lineage (NCBI taxonomy): Eukaryota > Metazoa > Chordata > Actinopteri > Cyprinodontiformes > Cyprinodontidae > Cyprinodon > Cyprinodon variegatus. The sequence goes on along the minus strand of NW_015150725.1, from coordinate 907,174 downwards.
GTTCGGTATATGTTGATTGTTAGCCTGACATGTTGGTCATATTGCTGTTAGCATAAACAAAACGTGTTTTACAATGCTTGCACACTGTTGCACTTTCATCCACAGCTTTCTTTCCGCCGTCATCGTAGGTCACTCTAAATGCAAAGTGGTCCCATACAGCAGACCTATAAAGTGCTGCTGGCGCGTCTTCCAACTCCTGTTCTTTCCCACTCGCCACTTGCCATACCCACACAATTCTCCACA
>NW_015150725.1:904327-906370 GCF_000732505.1 Cyprinodon variegatus | reverse complement strand
GCGCATGAACCGAACGCAACACACGCGAACCGAACCGAGACAGTCGAACCGAACGGTTCGGACCGTTTTTCATAAACCGTTCCACTGCTAATGTAGTTCATCAGTTTATCAGATACATTTGGCTCAAAGTCGACCCTGAAAACTCAAAGAGAATTTATCAGACAGTCTAGTTCTGGATGTAGCCTGTCCAGGATCTGCAGCCTGCATGGACATTGGTTCACCATCGTCTGAAATGAATATCATGGTTCATAGAATAACACTCATGTCTCCTCTTGAGATTTATTGAGCCCGCAGCTGATAGTTGTGCTGTCAATAGATTCTCCCACCTAAGCTGTGAATCTCTGCAGCTCCTACAGATTTAACATTATCCTCTTGGCTGCTCCACGGATCGATGCTCTCCTCAATCCCCTGCCAGTTTAGAGGGTAGACCGTGTTTGATCAGTTTGGAGTTTGGCCACAATCTTTCCATTTTCAGATGATGGATTGAACAGACCTCTAGCAAATATTGAAAGCTTAGATAATAATTTTATGAGCTCAGCCTGCTATACTGTTCTCCAACACTCCCCTCTGACCTGTCTGCTGTGTTATTTGGTTTTCATGATGCTGTTTGATGACTAATATTCTCTAAAGAACCTCTGAGGCCTTCATAGAACGGCTGCATTTACTCTCAGATTAAATCACACACAGGATGACTCCATTTATTACATTTAAAGACTTCTAAAATCAATTTGTTGCACTGAATTTTAGTTAGTAGATATGTGTAGAACGTTGTACATAAATTGAAGACTATAAATTATTTTGGATCCACTTACAAAAATAACCTTGGGCTAGGATAAACACAGTGGGCCAGCGGGTAGCACTGCTGCCTTGCAGCAAGAAGGTTCCGGGATTGATTCCCTCCCCCGGGGTCTTTCTGCATGGAGTTTGCATGTTCTCCCTGAGCATGCGTGGGTTCTCTCCAGGTACTCTGAATTCCTCCCACAGTCCAAAAACATGACTGTTAGGTTAATTGGCTTCTCTAAATTCTCCGTGAGTGTGAATGGTTGTTTGTGTTGCCCTGTGATGGACTGACAACCTGTCCAGGGTGGACCCCGCCTCTCACCCGTAGCTGGAGATGGACCCCAGCAGCCCTGCGACCCCAGCAGGGATAAAGCGTGATGGAAAGTGGATGGATGGACATATGGATAATTATAGATTGGATTTATTTGAAAATTTTACATTTAATTATTCAGTTCATCATTAAAAACTTATTGTGGATTATTTTACTGTTTAGTGATATTTTTAGTCATGTATTAAATAAAAAAATATTGTCACATCCATGTATTTTATAGTATAATTATTACTTTTATGCAGTAGTCTAAAAGTAGAATTCCACTTGTAGCTCTGCAGCCAATGAAATAAGGTTTCAAACAAGCCCAAATGAGTGTAGATTATTTAAAGGGATACCGCATTATGGGGATGTTTTAGAGAGAAACACCGACAACAGCAGGTGGAGCCGTAGAGCACCGCTCCAAGATGACACCAAAAGTTCAAAACCCCACAGCTCTGGAACTGTTAAAGCTAGAGGTCTGACATTTTCTGCTTTTGTGGTCGACATGATGTAGAACACATATAATACAATGAAACATGCTTTTTCATAAGAATGTCTTTATTACTGCTGTTCAAAAAGGACCCATCATGTCTGAGAATAAAAAAACAACTTTGAGTTATTTTGGAACTGATGCAGCTTGGTCTGTGTTTCATCCAATTTTTATATATTCAGAAACTAGAGGGCGTTAGCTTTCAAGTAATGTATTGCACATGTAATTTGGGCTTACAGTTCCTTAGTTATTTTCTTTTCCATTTGGGTATGCAGAATAGGCGAGGATTACCCAAAATAAGGTGGATGTTAAGAGGCTAAACCAGAGGGTGGCAGCAGGGATGCCATCAAGTAGACCAGGGTGCTCCAGTCCTCTATAGCAGACCCTAGACCTAGACCCGCCTGATTTAAAACATTTATAAATTACCACATGTTGTCTGATGGCAGTGTCTAAATTCACTTGC
>NW_015150725.1:901797-903342 GCF_000732505.1 Cyprinodon variegatus | reverse complement strand
TTCTAGATGCATCTCTTCTCTACCAAACCTGAATCTAAACGATCAATCCTCTCATTCAGCTAAGCAGAGGTAATGAGCCACTTCAGGTGTGTTAAAACTGGAGTGCATCAAAAAGTTGCAGGACAGAAGCTCTTGAGGCCTGGATTTGAGGACCGCTGATGTAGAAAGTCGTTTCCCAAAGATCTGATGTTTTAAGGTTAGTTTATTAACCATAAACTGACAACAAAAATACAGCAAGTAATTATTCACAACAATATAGTTCAGGTAAAGAGGAATAATACAGAATTCAATCTCAATATAAATTAGTTTTTATCTTTGTTTCTTTCTATTTAAAGATAAAAACTAACTGCTACACATTTAATATTTAACATAGAACCAGAAATTAATTTAACAGAAGTGATCCATAAATATTTACACAGTTTTACTAGGATGAGCCTCATAAAAACCTGCTCTGCCTTCATTTATATATCGATGTTTTCCTGTTTGTTTATTGTGATCAGCAGACATTGATCCTGAACTAGTTTTGCTCCCAGCTTTGAATTAATACATTGATAAACTTTCCTTTAAAATAATCACATCTGTTTTTTTTATGAAGTTTTCCCAAAGGACTGAACTTTTTCTTTTCATATCTGCTCTAATATTGTCTTCCTGCAGCTTATATACCTCATTAGTTCTGTTTATTCATTGATGTAGCCGCAGATGAACGGACGCTGTGGGGATTAGTAACAAAGAGATTGATTTAAGTGTTATGAAGTCTTGCGCCGCAGGCGGGAGAGTCAGGAGGGACATCCGACGGTTTCTGCTGCAGCCGCCGGATGTTTCAGTGCAGCGTCTACATTTAAGGTCAACATCCAACCAAATATCAGGGTCTGACTGAACAGAAGTTTTTCTCCACAGCTTCATTTGAACAAATCTTTCTTGTTTAAAAATATCATGACTTCTTGTTCCCTACACCTCTTTGAGTAAATCTGCTTTAATTTACATTAATGTATTAAATGAAATGAAGGTTTATTGGAATAGTTCTGGTACTAGAATGAGACAAACAGTCCAGGTCATACTTTAGACGTCTAAAACTGCACTGAGTGAGCGGATTAAAACAGCAGAAAGTGACAAAAATATATATTTTCACTTAATGAGGCACTTTATAATGGGAATTTTCTTTATAGGTAAACAGTTACAATCCAAGTCAGCTAGGAATGTATAATGCAGAACTTTACCAACTGCTGTACAAAATGTCCAACAAAAAGGTTTTATTCTAAGTTCTATTCTTCTTCTGTTTAAAGAAATTATATTGAATGAAAATCCTTCTAAATCTGCAATATTAGCAAACTTTAGCATCATATCTGCAGTTTAAAGTCTTAGCTTTTGTTCTTATGTGCTTTTTTTCTTCACTTATCTCACCATAGATGTGGTGCACTGGAAAAATACTCTAGAAATAAGTATACAATTCTTAAATTAAGTGTATTTACCCTTAATTTCAGTCGGTAAATGAGATAGTTTGCCAATGGAATGAGTATTTTTACTCTTAAAATAAGATATTTAGAT
>NW_015150725.1:896587-901426 GCF_000732505.1 Cyprinodon variegatus | reverse complement strand
GATATCGGATATCGGATATCGGCCAAAATCCCAATATCCTGCATCCCTAGTATTTAGCTACAAACACAATTAAATTAAAAAAGGATTTCTTTTTTTTATTTAGTTGATAAGTATTAGAAAGAACAGTATTATTATCTTATTGCTGATAATTCTACCTTTTCATGATTGGGAGACAATATAGATCACATAAAACAGTTGATTCGAATAGAACTGAACAAAATGAAGAAGTGGTTCAATATTATTTAATATTAAATTAAATAATATTGAACCACTTTTTTTAAATGAAAAAAATCTTCATATTAAGTGCTAATGGGGTAGAAAATGTGGTCTCCGTCATTAACAGGAGTCTTTTCCTGTTATTCTGATATGACAAAAGTATATATTTTACATTGTCTAATACAGGTTAGAAGGAATTTTTCTCCCCAAAGTGCTGAAATTCTCCTTTTAGGCGACCCTTGAGATCAAGGCATTAATTAACATTAACAATAATCACAAAGGATAAAACATAAAGGGAAGCCAGAAACTGCAACATCAGATCATTCAGTAACATGCAGTCATTTCTCCCTGAAGGATCTGCTGTCCTTGAAGAACAATGGAGAAAAGGGACGGAGTCATTTCAGACGACATTGATGGCAAACAGCCTTCAAACAACAAACACACAAACATCCAACCTCAACAGAGTCCGTGTCACATAGGTGGTGGTTCAATTTCGCAGTCATTATTGACGCCTATTTTATAACAGGAAACTGATAAAATCATCCTGACACCTCTTCAGGATGTACCTCCTCATGCGAGATATTTTGGGAAAGAGTCGTTATGTTTTTGCACCTTGTAGATGGAAATGTATTTCCAGCACACACACACACACACACAGAATGGAGGAACAGTGACCTGGAGCTAAGTCCCAAACAGGAGGAGGTGCTAAGATTTAGAGGCTCAGCTGTGTAACAGGGCACTGAGAGCCATTCCTTCCTCTGTGCATCAATATGAGTGAGAGCTGGCCAGGCAAGGCCGAGTGCTCTGGAATAAAACACCATCAAGAAGCAGCCATTTACGGCCCAGCAAATGGGATTTTTTTTCTCATTGTGGTTGAAATATTAATGTTTCTATCTTGGTATACTTGCAAAGAAAACTGTTTTCAGGCGGTAGAGTTGGGAAAAAGCTGACGGCCGATATCCTCAAAGGGCAACCTGCAAACGGTCACCCCCGCACGGGCAAAAGAAATATGATTTGATTAAATCATAACATGCATGTTTTTGGAAAACAAGCTGAGCACCAACAACCGTCCAACTCAAAAACACGCATTATTTCAGGTTGTGACCACAAACACTGCGTCTGAATGGGATTTATGTATCATTATAACATCATTCTAACATGTAGAAGACTTTAGTGTTCAATTAATTGAACTCCAACTCTTCGAATAGCTCAGATAAAACTGGGGGTGATAGAAGTGAGGAGTTAGAGAGGAGTACTGGCTTCAACTGGTCAGCCGCACTCACCCTCTTCCAAGGCAGACTGAGAGCGGCTATGGAGTCCAGAGCATTCCTATAATAACCTATTTTAAATAACAAAAAATACTAATTATAAAACAGTAGTAGGGAAAATTAACAGTTCTTTTGCAGAAATATGAGCATATCTGCTTTTTCTGGAAGGATACGGGATCTTTCAGGGCTTATGGTGTCTCCAGCCGTGGAGAACACCCTCTCAGATGGGGTGGAGGAACCTGCACACAGAGGTAGTTTTCAGCCAGTCCAGATAGCAAGGGCAGCGTATCTTGCTTGTTCCACCACCACAGTGTGGCGCTATCCCTGCAGGGGATGGAGGGCAAGCTTTTATAGAGCTGGATTTCCTGATGTACCCTCTGGGCTAAGGAAAGACGGGGCTTTGATTCACAAAGTGACCGCAGCTCGTTGTCTTCCTCCTCGAATAGTTCTTCCAACTTGCGTAACTTACGTAAAAAACGTGACGTAAGTCGTGCTCCCCAGAGCCGGCGCTCTAGGCTCTGGTGCTGCGGGAATCGAAAAAAGAATCGTTTAGTGAGCTGCCAAACGATGCCATGGAATCGGAAAATACGGAACCGGTTCTTAACAGGAACCGGTTTTCGATTCCCATCCCTAGGCAGAGGTGAGTTCTTGGAGGGTTTAATGAGAGATCAGGCAACAAAAACAGGTATCCAAAAACCCAACTTAAAAACGTTAAACAAAAACAGGAATCCAAAAATCCGACATAAAAAATCAAACACAAACCAGAACCATGGAGACATCAGGGGAAAACCATGAAGGAGCCCGGGTGAGGAAAGGTAAGACGAGGAACCAGCAAAGAGGGACTGCAGAGGGAGTGTATTTATGGCTGACTGAACAAAGGTAGGGCTAATGAGCTGATAGGGAGCAGGTGTGATTAGAGCTGACGAGGAAGCCAAGGGAAAAGGACACAAGGGGGCAGCAGAGGACAGACAGAAAAACCTAAGCAACTTAAATGAATCCAGACACACCAAAAAGGCTAGAAATCAATGAAAAACCTGGCTAAACTTGAAACAGAAAACTTAAAGAAAAACAACAGAACCAAGATCATTACAAAATTACTGTTTTTTCATTCTTAAACAAATATTAGAAGACAGATTTTGTTTTTGTTTTTTACTTTTTACTGTAGTCCAAATCAGTATCTAATTGTTTTGACCTGTTTCTATAATTTTTCTCCTTTTAATGCTGCTGAAGATTCTCAGTAATGCAGGAAGTAGTCATTCCCTTGGAAAAATAATCCAGTGGATTGTTTTTTTACTTTTAACTTTTTTGCAATTCTCCTTTTCATCTTTACATTTCCACTAAAGTATAATTTTTTTTACAAACTACAATATTTTTTTTTTTTTACAAAGTATAATAATTAGATAATCAGAGGAACTGACATGTTGTCTAGTGTTTCCCAGGGAGGCTGAGTTATAGGTGCGCTTGCTGATTGTGTGGGTCTGTGCAGACTAGCTGTGCTAATAGAAGAGCTGTAGATGTCTGACAGGGCCGTAGGTGCAGTATGGTTAAAAAACACAGGACAGTATTCAACATAAGCAGAGGAAATGTTTTAAAAAGTGGAGAAGTATTTGATGTCACATTTTCAAAATGTAAACAGTACTATAAACAATTCTAGTAAATATTTGATGTATTTGTGGAAATAAATAAGGGATAGAGACCAGACACTTCTGGACCATTTGATGTCTGTTCAGAAGACTTTGTTTGGTGAGGGCTCCATGAATCCCTCCATTTTTATTGAGGTGACATTATTGGCAGATGCACACTTGCACCCTGTTCAATATGGGGAATATAAACCCAGCTTTACCACCACACCTTAGTGGGCTTTCAAATATAAAGCCACTGCTCTTGGTTACTGCCTTTCTGCACTCTGATGCTGGCATTTAACAATGATTTATTCATGCAGTTGAAATTTGAAGTAGCTTTTAAATTCGCTGGTGAAGATTCTCAGTCATCCAGGTCATAATCATTCCAAAAAAAAAAATTATAAACAATCCACTGGACTTTGTTTCCAAGTTTGAAGATGTTTCGCTTCCAATCCAGGAAGCCCCCCCAATAGAGGCGGTGGACTCAGGTTTCAGCTTTTAGAAACCTACAATGCAGCAACTGAGTTACTCCCTGAGTTAGTTCCTGCTATCATCGCAGCCCCTGTACAGGAGTGCGGAGGACCTCGTCTATTTAGCCAGGCCAATAATTCCCTTTAATGACCGACCTTTCAGACACTTAGACAGGTATGGGGCATGGCAACTGAACAAAAGTTTCAATTTGCATGTTTTCTAAACCAAAACAAGACTTTGTTGGGCTTCTCTATAAAACCTGGAGCTCAACTCTATTTCTGACATTTTGAATTGAAAAAGCTTCCTGGATGGAAGAGAAACGTCTTCAAACTTGGAAACAAAGTCCAGTAGATTGATTTTTAAATTTTCTTTTTTTGGAATATCTTTTAAATTCTTTGAATTTAAAAGAATTTGAGATTATCATAGTTGGTGTTGCATGTGCTATTCATATTGTAGGTAGGGTCATGGACACCTCCCATCCACTCATCACCTGCTTCTCCACTGCTTGTTTTTCCCATTACTGACAGTTTTTAGCACATGAGATGCAAATATGCAACAATGAAAATCAAAAACTGTCAGGGATTAGTGGGACTGGCAGCAGTTCACATGGACCCAATTTACATTTTTTTTATTGCAGTAGTTTTTTTTTATTTAATAAGTCAATAATAAACTGGAACAGGTGCATTTTCTATAAACATGCAGTGTGAATGCTGTACGGGAGTGGCCGCCTAGTGGTTAGGGCATTGCGCTTGAAATCCTGAGGTCCCTAGTTCCAGCCCCTGGATCCCTGAGCAAAGACCATTAACCCCCACACTGCTTCCCAGGCAACGCACAATGGCAGCCCACTGCTCCCCAAGGGGAGGGGTTAAATACAGAGAGGGAAATTTGGTTGCTCTGTATTTGTGACAGTGGAATGCAAATAAAAAAAAACGCTGGAACTTAAACTATAAGCTGCAAAATGGCAGCAACAAAGATAAATTCAAGCAAAAATATCTGAAATTTTATGAAATAATAGACATTTTTTTATTTTTTCCTTCAAAGTAGCAGAAGCAAGCTGAAATAACCAAAAGAAACATGGCTGAAATTTCAGGAATTAGTCAGAAACAGGAATAGCTTAATGCCTGTCCTTAAACATGGAGGACTGATGCGACGTTTAGCATATAAAACCTGCTGAATTCTTATAAATGAGCAGAAACAGCAAACAGGAAATTATATTTGGTTAAAGAAAAAAAATCTGGCGGCTTAAGAATAGCTACGTTTAC
>NW_015150725.1:889052-896059 GCF_000732505.1 Cyprinodon variegatus | reverse complement strand
AATTTGGATAACTGTTGGAAATAAATGCAAAAGTCAGTTGATCAAAAATACAGTTAAAAAAAAAAATTTAAGTTTAAGAAGTTTAACATTCTAAAACCAACAAACCCGCCTGCAACACAGGCCATGAGAAGCAGAGAGAGGCCTATAGAAGGAGAGCTAATAAAACATAACAGGCTGAAGTTATCTTTAAACTCTCAGGGTTCTCTCCAGGTACTCTGACTTCCTCCTGCAGTCCAAAAACATGAGGTTGATTGGCATCTCTAAAATTGTCCTTAGGTGTGAGTGTGTGTGTGGTTTCGTTTTGACCTGTGACAGACTGGTGACCAGTCCAGGGTGAGTCCCGCGTCTTGCCCATAGACTAGAGATAGGCACTGGCCCTAATGGAATTAGCAGGATGGATGGAAGCTGCCCAATCTAAGAAAGTTTTAAACTATTTCACCGGACCTCTGGTTTAGTGTGAAGTGTTTGCTGATGGAAGGTAGAAATTCAGCCCAGTGTTTTTCAGCTTCTCACAGGTTTGTTCCAATATTAACCTCTGTTTTGTTCTTCCCATCATCCAGGTCTCACTGAGGCGGTGCACTCTAAAATATAAAATGCCTCCTTACTTAAAAGCTCTTGGAACCCGATTGCCTTGAAAATGTTAGTATCTGCTTTTGTAAATTCTCAGTCATGATGCAAACCACAGAGCAGGGTTAAAAGACTGAAAGACTCCTTTTGAGGAGTTTGCATGAGGAGTTATCTGTAGTTTAAGCACCTGGACGTCCATCCTCTTAATCAGATTCCAAATCAGATGAAAATCAATTATCAACCGGTTGTTTTTCTGGGTCTCCTGAGTCTTTTTGTCATGAATGAGTTTTGTGTTCTGCAATTTGATGATGATGAAGATGACACTGCTTTTGTAACCTCATCAGAATGAGTTCCAGTAGATGCTTGGAAGCTGAAACCACGCTTCTTCTCATTCTCCTCTTCTATTTGAACAAAGATGGCTTCCTTCACCGCTCTTTCAAATCATCTGCCTTCTGTATAAAGTCCCAAAAAATGTGTCTTTTGTTCTTGATGTAAGGGGAAAGCAGAACCTCTCCCAGAGCTACTGCCTCTCCTATGCTGTCGAGACCTTTGTGGAGTTGTTGTTTGGTTTCTTCACTGCAGGAATCTGAGCGATCCTCACTGCACATAAACAACACCACTCAGCTCAGCTTTGGCTGTTCTGTCTTTAGGATTAACCAGTTTTTATCTGAGTTTAGAGAAAAAGAGTTACTTAGCGAATCATGACACACATGGAATAACAATGTTTTATGTCCCTCTATTATCCTCAATGCTAGATATGGTGTTTTTCTTCCTGCTATTTTTTGATCCAACTTAACAAATGCCCAGTTTGGAAAACCACCTGCTCTGGTGCGAGCTGACAGAACTGACAAAGACTCCTGAAAAGGTGTCAAAACATTTCCAGAAAATAAAAAAGAGGTCTGGTCGCCTCAGATGTGTGTTTCGTGTTTTTTCTCCAGTGTTTTGTATGTAGGTCCATTTGATTTACTGTTTGTTTTTTACATAGATTTGCAATAAAAAAATCACATTTTCTGGCAGTAACTTGTCGACGTTTTGTCGAGTGTGCGACTTCTGAGAACAGCTCTCAGTGGAGAAGACACCGCTCCGACTGAAACGAATAACTCTTCATCTTTAAGGTTCCTTCAAACTGAAAACCATTCCTGTTGACCTTGATGTCTCACTGGATATAAACCTATTTGGGATTCAATACTTCTTTACATGGATCAGATAAATAATACATTTTGGCATCAGAAGCAGTTTTTTCCTCAACATAAAACAAATAAAAGATGTCTGAATGGAGAGAGATCATCAGCTACGGTGGTTAAGGTCTAATTGTTCCAGGTCTTTAGAAGAACATGCCCCCCGCCCCGAGTGAAAAACACTTTATATTAGAAAAAGTTAAGATTGGAGAATTCATTTGTTAAGTCAATTATAGCGAACCTGAAGACTGCGAGTCCAGATAATACAAACATCCCACACTGTGATTATCTATCAAATCAAAAGGAAGCCAAATGAAAAAGCTTTGTGCAGAAAAACTGTGTGCAAAACATTACAAAGAGAAAGTGGCAAAAGTTGCAGCTAATTAGAGATATTTAACTGATCCCAGAAACTCTGACCCCCTCTTTCAAAGCACTTTTTAATCCTGGGTTATATTATCAGATAAACTAAAGGAAAATAAGAAAGAAAAGCTCCCCTCTGTCATCCATCAGAAATATGCATTTAGCTTATTCTTCATAGCTGAGAGAGCAAAGTGCATCTTTAGAATGGTTTTGATAAATCAACGTAGGCGGTGGATAAGGGATTGCATTTGCAATAAAATAGTAATTGTTACAAAAGCAATTATAGTCGTATCACCTTCAACAAAAGTAAGACAGTGACTTTCTCACTGTAGCAGAAATTGCTGCCATAAAAGGAAGTGAAGATAGTTGCAGCTAGCAAATCCATGCATACAGGCAGAATACAGAAAGTTGAGCATCAATACCTCCTGTGTGAACATAGGCAGTTTATCTGCTGAGCTTTTTTTATTCCTAAACTAAGCCACTTCAGGAGCGACAGAGGTTGCTGAACTTTCACTTTCTGTCGCGTAGAAAGTACGCCTGGATCGGTGTTTTATTGATTCTTACATGTGCACACTCTGTCTTTTCAAACCCTCAGTAGCAAAAGGCCACTCAGAGCCTGGATCTACTGTTGGCTTCTCCCTGTTAAAGGCGAGTTTTCCTCTCCATATGCCATATTCTGCTCTCTGTGAGGGATTGCTCCAAAGTCATTGACAAGATGTCCGGGAGTGTCCACTGCCGCTACATCCTCCATGAGAAGTGAAGTCAATTGATGCAAAACTTTTTAAGCAAACTGTCGAGCTCCAAGCCAGCTCCCATGTCAGAGGATGAAGAGAGCACATCCAGTTAGTCACAGTCAGAGAAACAGGACTACACTGGAAAACAGGCCAAGCTCCAACATCTAGAAACAAAGGTGTTGATGGCAGCAGCACAGCTGATATTTCTCTCCAGGATGGAGTCACAGCCAAACAGGAACAGACCAGATGAAGCTACTATGAGAAAAAGCAGAGAGATGAAAAAGGGGTCCCTATGTCCTCCAGCAGTCTAAGCCTATAGCAGCATAACTATAGAGATAGAATGAAGCAGAATGATGAAAAAGGGGTCCCTATGTCCTCCAGCAGTCTAAGCCTATAGCAGCAGAACTATAGAGATAGATCAGGATAACCAGAGCCACTCTAACTAGAAGCTTTAAAAAAGGAAAGTTCTTAACATCCACCTCATTTTGGGTAATCCTCGCCTATTTTGCGTACCCAAATGGAAAAGCAAATAACTTAGGAACTGTAAGCCCAAATTACATGTGCAATACATTATTTGAAAGGTAACACTCTCTAGTTTCTTAATATAATACAATAATTAAAATTTTGTGAGTAGAACAGAGACCAAGCTACATCCATCCAAACATGACAAAGTAGTTTTTTTTGTTCTTGGAAATGATGGGTCTTTTTTGTACAGCAGTAATAAAGACATTCTTCAGAAAAGGCAGGTCTCATTGTATTAAATTGGTTCTGCATCATCTCAAATGTCAGAGCTCTAGCTCTAACAGTTCCAGAGCTGTGGGGTTTTTAACCTCTGGTGTCAGCTTGGAGCAGCGCTCAATGGCTCCACCTGCAGGTGTCGGTGTTTCTCTCTAAAAAGCCTGTGATGCGGTACCCCTTTAAATAAACTACACACATTTGGGCTCATTAGAAACCTTATTTCATTGGCTGCAAAGCCCAACACCCCACGTTGTCTTAACCAATAACAGCAGAGATTAAAACGTAAATCATATCGAGAGTCACTGGCTGTCAGGAAGTGAACTGGAGGTGAGATTTCAGGGACTATATCTTGCTCAAATCACATCATAAAAATATGCAGACACTTCTTGTAGATAAGAAGATGACATAAAGAACCAATCCCAAACATCGCAGGCTAACAACCAAGGAAATAAGTATTAGAAGTAAATATTAGCAAGATGCTGAGAATAAGCTATGAGCTGCTAACCCTTCTGATGTCAACAACCGGACGTTATGGGCCATTTTCTCATCATGGAATCTTTTTATTACAAATATGCTGGATTACTTTTAATCTGTAGATCCTTATGGACGAATGGAGTATAAACAACTGAAGTTTGGATTTATAAAACTGCTTCTGGACGCCTTCAAAGGGATGTAGCTGTGGCTGCTTTGTTTGTTTACATTTTGACATGCTGCTATATCTGTTTTAATTGTGCTTTGGTGCTCACTGTGTCCATAAAATGATCTTGGTGGTTGAATTGTGGAGAATCTAAGCTTTCCAATGATGTCTAACATGTTTATATTGGTAAACATTTTATGAATTTTATGCATTCTGAGTTATTACCCCCACTTAACATGAGAGGTTAATATACTGTAGGTCTAACAATGAGTTGGGGGGGGGGGGGTGACTTTGATCACTCCTACTGGATTGGCATGGAGGTCACCTGGAGTTCTGATGGGTCCTTAACTTCTGTGGTTTCAGTCACATGACTCATTGAAGTGTGAGCAGGTGAGGGCAGGTCAGAGATGAATCTTATGGGTATTATTACTAAAAGTAGGTGAAAGGTTATGCCTTAGACCCCCTCCTCTGTTGATAGATGGTTTTTCCAGGTTAATAAAGATGGCTTCCTTAACCCCTCTGTCAAACCATCTGTCTTCCTTGGCCAGAATCTGGACATTGTCCTCAAACGAGCGTCCTTTAGCCTTCAGGTGTAGGTGAACAGAGTCCTGTCCTGAGGAACTGGTCCTCCTGTGTTTCGCCATGCTCCTGTGTAGCGGTTGCTTGTTCTGTCCAATATAAAGGTCTTTGACCTCTTCACTACACTGAACACTGTAAACCACGTTGTTGGTCTTGTTTCTTGGTGTCTTATCTTTGGGGTGAAGCAATTTTTGTCTCACAGTGTTTCCAGGTTCGCAACCTCTTAAACCTTTTTTTCCACCTACTTTAAACAATCTGACTTTATTGGTCCTCATGTTTGATACATTTGGAGATAAACTAAATAAAAAAGAACAGTATTAGCCAGTTTTTGCCATAATTTGCTTTTCTTCTTCTGATTTCCTTTGGAAGGTCGCAGGTGAGGATGTATTCTCCTGGGGTAGAGTTCAGCAGATAAAGTCTTGTTTACACTAGTGGGGATATGACATACATAAACATAGAACAAGACCCTTGCTATTATTCTTCCACGGTAAAGAAGATTGGTAGGCTATGATGTCTACCGACATGTTGTGTACCATCTGTGTAACAGCAGCAGCAGATGCTTCAGCTAGCTGGATTGCTCTTTCAGGCGGACATCTTGTGAGATACAATGGTGTTAAATGGACTCTGGCCAAAAACTTCCCTCCAGAGCTCCCAGTGAGCTGCTGACGCTTCAAAACGCTGCTGTGCGCTGACCTGGAAAAGCCCAAACCACCGAATACACAGCGGAGCTCAATATGTCTGACAACTTCTGCATGAAAGGACAAGTGTTCAGCCCCATTTCCATCCATTCTCCCAGCATGACCTCAAACTGAAAGCATTTTTCAAGACCTGGATGAACAACATATAATGAAGAGGCACCAAGGACAATATTAAAAGGCTGATAAAGTGAAGGCGAGAGGCAATACTTCACTCCTGTTAACGCAAATTCATTGATCTATCCTATGGGAAAGTACTCTACCTGTGATGCAGTACTGAAAAGTTGAGAGTAATATATTAGTAACCTGTAGAAATGTTTTGTTGCCATTGCTGCTAGCGCTGAACTGGACTGGCTGAACGGGAATCCAATAAAACCTCACGAGCTCAACATTTTTTGCAGCTCATTTCTCTTGGTGTTGCAGCTGCTTTGCACCTTACTTGCTGCTTATTAACTGAAACCCTGAAACTAGATGTTTCTCCACTGAACATGCCTGAATGAAATGATCAGGATATTAGTTTGACTTGAGAACTTGACTGTATGCTGAGGATGTGAGTCAGTCTTTGGATTCAATTGCACTGGAGCAGGGACTCAGCTAAAAGCTAAAAGTTGCAATATGTCATCCATTGAGGACCAGAGAAGACGCCACTGCTCCACAACAAGAAATATTGCGTAAAACTTGCACCCTGTTATAGTAAGTTCTTCTAGCTAGGGACAAGGACACCTTTAAATTGAATCAGGGCCTACTACCCTTCATACAAAGAACTTATATATTTTCTACTCATCCATCCATCTTCTACTGCTTTTCCATCATGGTCATGAATGTTGGCGCTTTACCCAGTAGAATTTGGGTGAAATGTGGGGTAACCAGCGGACACTTTGCCAGTCCATCACAGGGCAAGAGATGCAGACAAACATGCACACACCTGAGGGTCATTTAGAGCATCAGTTAATCTAATAATCCTGGTTTTAGTCTATGTGAGGAGGCTGTAGTAGGTGGTGAGAACCCTCACAACCATGCAGAAAAAAGGCAATTCTATTCAGAAAGAATAATGCAACAAACTGAACATAGCTCTATGTTGTTGTCATAATTTCTAAATTATTTCCAACTTGTTTTTTTGTTTTGTTTCATAACATAAATTATTCACAGAGATTTGATGATATATAAAATAATGTATTTAATCACTATTATCCCTCATTGACCAAAGCACTGTCTGGCACCCATCTGCTATTCTTCCTTCTATTCCACATTTTCTTGACATCTAATGTTTTGATGCAACCAGTTTCTAAATATGTGGCCCTAAAACAGGGTTGCTGGACGTAAATAATGTATTTTAGGGTTATGACAGTAAATCTGGTCTGTTCCTGTCTGGCTGTGACTCCATCCTGGAGAGAAATATCAGCTGTGCTGCTGCCATCAACACCTTTGTTTCTAGATGTTGGAGCTTGGCCTGTTTTCCAGTGTAGTCCTGTTTCTCTGACTGTCAGTGTTCGGCACGTTACTTTGAAAAAGTAATTAA